>NW_010406690.1:33358-56035 GCF_000710305.1 Buceros rhinoceros silvestris | reverse complement strand
GTGCCTGGGAGCCACGTCCCATGTAAGGGGAAAATATGATACTGAGGAGACAGATGGGATCCTCTTCATGAACTCTAATCTCCTTCACTTTCATTGGTGACAGGAGCTGGAATGAATTCTGTGCTAATGGGACCTCCTGAACTACTGGGAAAAAATTGAAATACCTGGCAGAGGAAAATTATCATATGGTTGAAGTGCCAGACTTTGGTTCGGGAGCTATTCTGAAAGACTTTTGTTTGATTTGTGGCATGACACTAAATCTTCTGTATTTCATCCATAAAGCGTGGATAATATTGCCGCCTTTTCGTAGTCCAAGAGAGGGTGATGATTCACACAGGCTAGCAAGGAAAAGACATACAAAATTATTGCTTGAATTTTAAAAGGCTCGTATTAATGCACTGTGCAGAGGATCTGGAGCACATACTAAATGAATTATTATTGTTTTCCCTTCCTATGGGCCGTCATTTCTTTTCAGCCCTTGAACATCTCAAGTTTCTGATACAGGGTTTACTCTGAGCAAACACTCGGAATTGCTTTTATTTCTGATTGAAGCAGATAAAGGAGAATAAATGAATAAGGATCTAATGGCAGATCGACGCAAGAAAGAAGGCAGGAACCGTTCTCTGTCTCAGCCATTTTGAGTAGATCGTTAGTCCTGTGTTGAAGCAGAGAGCATGGGACAGCGCTGTTTAAAGGCAAATGAAACACCACCAGCCATCCCACTTACACCTCCATAACTCAGGAAACCCAGTAGTTTAGCACAGATCTCCATCCATCTCCACTGCAGCATTGCATCACTAGTGCTTATAAACTAAGAACCATCGATTTTGCAACAGGATAAATTCACAAACTCCACTGGGAATGTCCCTCACATAAAGTAGCTTATTTCTTTGCCTTCCTCCTTCCACCCCTAATGTCTCCAGAGGGGCCTTATTTCTTAGAATTTCTTCATCCATTTCATCCATACACTTTAGTCTGATTTCCTTTAACATGAAACCTGGTATCTTGTGTCTCAGTATTTTAGGCTGTCGGGACTGAATTGTTTGTATACTCTCAGATATTGAAATCACTTTCTTTTACGACAACCCTTCATTATCATTTTCTTTCAACTGCTCTCTTAAAAAAACTTTCACTTTGGTGCTGAGGTGACTTACTAAATGTCATGAAATCATTTGTGAATTTCTAGTGAATGTTCTTGAGAGTAAAAAGGCACCAGGGGTCAGAAGAATGCTGATAGTACATGACTGGGCTGTGTAAGGCTCTTCTCTTGTAAGAGAAAACTTGGAATCCAGTCAAAAATAGTTTGCAGATAATACTCTCATTACACAAAGTACAAAGTTAGAAAGGGGTTACCGTTCTTGTAATCCAGCTTACCTGTGCAATTCAGGAGTATTACAAACCTTGAACAGTTTGTCACAGGTGTGACATTTAGGTGGCCTTGGTATGTTTAGAATAAACTTTTCTAAAAACTACAAGAGAAGTTTTGATTTTGTGTCCCTTCTGTTCTGACACACAGATATTTATTTCTCTTTCAAAGTTTTGTTTCTGATCATCATTTGAGGACCTTTTAAAACTTGAATGTAACAGAAACACATTAACTGATTAAGACTGTAAATAGGAAGATCAAACATTGCTTATTATAGAAATTAGTCTTGGTTCAGTTCTGTATTTTCTTAGCGTACGCTTTCATGCAGTTGTTACGCTTTGTGCGAAATTGGGTGCCAAGTGAAGACATCACAAGGTGCACAAGCAGCAAGTGGTATTTTCTCTTTTGTCGTATCTTCCTGTGTGTGAGTTAATGATTTGGCATTTTGGTAAAATACGTAAATGAAAGGAGATGATCTGCTGCTACTAGATCACAGGCTTTAGCCAAGGACTGTGCCATTGAAGTCCACAATAGCTCTGTAGTATCACAGGTGGATACAGAAGAATGCAAACCAGTTTTACATGATTATATAGACAGGAGGGAGCAGATGACTGTTTGCTCTTACTGGCACTTGTTTAGCTAAGGACTGAGTGTGGTAGCTGGTCCCTTCCCACCTTAGCTTCTTAACAGAGTCCCTGTTTCTTCTGTGTTGCTATTTTTTTAAGTAATGCAAGGAACTCTCCTGATCTGTGCAGTTTGCTAAAACACAAGCTTGTTAAAGCCAGAAAAATGAGAGTTCTCCTTTAAAAAAAATGTTTGTAGTACAGTTCTCGTCCTTGCTACTCTGAGTCTATGCAGTTTTATGTAATACTTCATCTACTAACTCTTCATCAACCTTGTACTCACCAGTTCACTTCTAACCACAAGCCAAGCTCGTATCGCAGTGAAGAGGTTCACTTCTGCATATCCTTCAGCTCCACAGGGCTTTTTACAGGAGAATAAATACATCTTGGGTTTATAAATGTTTTTGTTCTTGTGGCAGCAATTTTGCTAGACGATTGCAGCATTCTGAAATTGGTGAGACATTTCTGCCCAGAGGCATGTTGTGGAAGTGGTGCTTGGGCAAAGCACACCTGTGGTTGGAGGGCTTTTTCTCTGAGTCCAGGCTTTCTGGTTTTGTTGATACCTGTGTTACTCAGTGCCGAGTGCATCGCTTCTTACGATCCAAATAGCTACGCGGCTCCAAAGCTTTGACATTCATAATGCTCAAAGAAAGGGTTGCTTTGCATTGTTTTGTGCCCTAATTTTAATTAAACATTCACACAAGATTTTCTTTTCTCTTACTTGTTCAGCTTTAGGCATTTGTTTGTTGTGAGGAGGGAAGAACATGAAGGGTTTCGGATATCCTCTCTTCTCAGAACAGCTTGTAAATCACCCTATAAACTTACTAGTGTTTGATGCTTCCTGATGGCAATAGCTTCAGCTTTGTAGATAGATTATTTTTGTTTTCCTCCTGTGGATCTTGGCACTTTGTCACTTGGTTAAGAATGCTGATCAGGCTCACGAAGAGCAGGCAGGAGCTGCAGGAAAGCGAGTTGTGTTATCAGCTGAAGTAGGGCAAGCATTGGATCACACATCCTTGTCCGCAGCTTCCTGGCTCAGCCAGGAATGCATGTGTGAGGTGGAGGGAGGAGTAATAACTTGAACTCCTCCTCACAGTGTTCTCAGATAGTGTAGTGCAGACCCACCTCTATCAGCTGTTGAGGATTAGCTCCGTAGACTGAGCTGGGGAAGCTGTGGTGCAGACTCACATCCTACCTGCCAGCCTGGTCAAGGAGGTGATGGACAGTTGGTGCATTCTTAAAATGATGCTGATAAATCTGCCAGTGTTCTGGCAGATCTGTGAGCAACCCATGAAAAGCGTCTTGGAATTTTTTTAAGAAACGGAACTGTTCTAAGTGTGCTCTGTGGATGCGTGCTTCTCACACGAGCACTATTGAGGTCTGTTTCCTGACAGAGCCCTTGAGAAAAGGCTGTCTGGTGGACAAGACAAAACCTGAGATTGTTATTCTTCATGCAGGACTTCAAAGATAGCCACAGGTCACCTGTGGACACCGGTCCAAAATGGCTTTTTTTGATTCAATCTAATGAACACTGTGCATGGAGACATTGGGATGTAAAGAAAGAATCGAAAGCCTTTTATGTCCCTATAAAGTTATATGCTACATTTGTTCTTAAAACTTGGAAAAAATTTGTTTGTTTATTAGAGCATTGTTAGTTTAAAGAAAACAAGCTGGTATTTAATGATGGCTTTTGATGCAGTGCCAAGTGTCTTAGGTTTTGGGCTGATGATAATCGTGAACAGATAAAACAGTACAAATAAATGCTACCTACCAATTAATTTCAATTGCTGGTTTAATACACAACAGATTATCGTTATCTCAGTCGTGTTGCTCTTCCTGTTCATTTCCATTTGATGTTGCTTTGTTCAGATCCACTGTGCTGCTCTGTCTTTAGCCTGGAGCAGCAGTATATACCGTGTCCTTGTGAAGGACTGTACCTCTCCTGGATTCCCATTGAAAAATGAGATAAAACATTGCAAAGTATGGTGAGGACAGTCAGTGATGTTTTCATATTACTGAAAAAGAAACCCCAAACCAACCAACCAACCAACCCAAACCTCTGCAAGAATCAAATTAGCCCTCCCCTTAGAGCTTATTTAGAAAGACTCCGTTATGCTAAAATAGTTTGGGTTTATCAGAAAAAATAATGAAATAATTTGACATGGAAGGATTGTAGCTTTCACATGGTTCACTGATAGTGTTAAAGAATTACACAGGCTTTCAAGACTATGGAGCTGTAGGTCAGTTCAACCTACCCAGTGTCTCAAGGTTTCTGTGTATCAGATACTGTACTTTACTGCTACTTTCCTTAGGGCAGAACTGTATCCTAAAGAAAGGGATCATCTTGGACAGAGCAGCAAGCCTGTCATTCAGGAAGCATAAACCACCTCCCCTGTGCAATTAGGGATCATGCTCACTACTGACTGACTAACCCTGCCAGGTATGCTTCACTGAGGAGTAGCTCATCAAATACCACTTATAGCCTGAAAACTAGAATTCCTGAATGTGCTTCAAGATGAGTAGCTGCTGCAAGGAGATTTGTTTCCTTCAATAACGAACCTGCTGAAAGTCTCAACCACAAGGTTATTGGGTCTTAGAAGGCTCTTAGGGCTCAAATCAGTCATCAGATACTCCTTTCTTCTTGTCCCAACAGGAGTCAGATTCAAGTCTAAGGTGTTTTTTGTTTGGCTAAGAAATAGTCACAGCAGGTGGGGGATTTTCTTACTGTGGTTCATTTATTTGTAAAAAAAAGGTAATGTTTTCTCTTTCCTTGACTCAGAGTTATTGAATTGTTTAGGTTGGGAAAGACCTTTAAGATCATCAAGTCCAACCATGAACCCAACATGGCCAAGTCACCACTAAACCATGTTCCTCAGCACTGCATCTACACAATCTTTAAATCTTTAAATACCTCCAGGGAAGGGGACTCCACCGCTTACCGGGGAATGCCTGTTCCAGGGCTTGACAACCTGTTTGGTGAAGATTTTCTTCCTAATATCCAACCTAAACCTCCCCTGGCGTAACTCGAGGTCATTTCCTCTCATCCTGTTACTTGTTATTTGGGAGACAAGATCGACCCCCGCCTTGCTTCAACCTGCTTTCAGGTAACTGTAGAGAGTGAGAAGGTCTCCCTGGAGAAGAGTGGTGGGAACAAACTGAGCAAGCACTGGTCTCAGAGCCTGTGCTGCCTCAGGAGGGGCAGCGCTGTCCTCCTCGGTACAGCGTGACTGTTTTGTCTCCACTGCACACCTTGGAAATACAGTAGGAATTACAGCTGTTAGCTCCACGCTGCTCTCTGCCCACTTCGTCTCAGGTGGTAGCACCAGGCATCCTCTTTTGTGATTTTACCTTACAGAGGAGTTTAATCTGAGTGCTTAGTATTAATTTATTTAAATGAGATCGGTTAACTTATTTGCTTCCAACTCCCATAGAGGAGGACCATTAACACCTCATTCCTAACAATGTGTCTGCAAAACTCTGTGCATATCAAGTAGTGTATGGAAATTGCCTCTGCTTGCAGAGTATTCTAGTAGCCTGCCAGAAGCATGTGCTCTTGCACAATAGATCTCACTAGAACTGTTACAGAAGGATTTTGTAAAGTGTGTTTCATGCATAATATTGTAGGTGATGGAATCTGTTAGTGCAGCTGACTGGAACCAGCTGTATTCTGTTCCTGAAAGCACAGACAACTCTGAAGTCTTTGCTGAAATAGGCTCTGACACTGGTTTTGCACTAGGAAAGGGTTAATGGCTTTAGTGAAAGGTTTGAAAGTGAGGATTGACAGGAGGAAACCACGAACACAAGCAGGTGAAAGTGGAACAACTAGTAAGCACAGGCTAGTTACCTTTTTTTAGCAATTCTCTCCCAATGACTGTGAAATAAAAGAAAATAAAAAGCCTTTCCTCAACGCGGAGACTATTGATAAACTTTGAAGGCAGAAAGTTTTAGAACAGCTTCTTGAAGGAGTAGTGTGTCTAATGTTTATTGCATTTGCTGGTAAGCTTGGAACATAATTCTTAATAGGATGGTCAGGAATCAGTCAAACAGAGGAACTATAGCCTGGGAAAAAAAGTACCCTTTTGTTCTCCTATATTGGTTTGAATGTTCTCCAAGTGAGTAAGTCAAGCTGAACAGGAAGTTGTCAAAGCATTTGTTCTCTTGCTAGTCTAAACTTGGCTGCTCTGCAGTGCTAAAGTCCCAAATCAGCAGCTGCAGAGGTGAGATTTAAAAACTGTGGATACAGATTGAATTAAATCAGCATTTCAAAAACTGAATTTTGGTGTTTCTGTGTTAGAAATAGAAGCTACTTGTACCTGGGTGAAAATAGAAAGACATCCTCTTCTTGATGATGCTCTCTTCCTCCTGACCTTTGGATTTATATTCCATTTTCATTCTTTAAGGCTGTGGTGCTTTTCAGTTCCCCAGGGTTCACTAGGATGTTCAGAGTTCTAAAAAGCTGTTGTTTTATTTCTATCAATCCTCAACACCTGGAAAATAGAGAACTTGTTTGGAACCTTTTAAGGAGAGAAAGAGAGAAGGTCAGAGAAGCGTTTGTTCCTTTGTGTCTCTGGATGCACAGCATGTGTAGACCAATGCATAAGTGTTGCTGTTTTTTTCACTAGCTTTCCTGAGGAAGTGGTGGTGTGCTGGGGGGGTGGGGTGGGCATATGTTATTCTGGTTTCCAGTTCAGATCTCTCATAATGTGCAATGTAGAAAAGGAAAGAGAAGGGTATAAAAACCTGGAAACATCCTTTACCTAAGCTGAGCTGAGTAAGGGTCACGTGTGACTTCTATACGTGTCAGGTGTGGTCTCGCTGCATGCTGTGACTGGAGTCCCAGTCCCCCGGTGCAGACTGACGCAGACACCTCATTGCTTTCCAGCCTGAAGTGTACGGTCTCCTGTAAGAGGCAGTGCAAAGTTTAAATTTCTTTGCTGCTTTATGTAGCTTTATTTTACAACATATAGCCCTACACTTAGAATGTAGTTGTTCTCATCAAAATTATGTTGATGAAGCTAACTTCTGTGAGAACACAGCGAGGCTGTCAGCTGGTTTGCTAATTGTGAAATGGAATATTGGTAAAAATGTAGAATGGGTTGTCTTTGATTAGCTGGCCTAAATGTATGCAATGAACAACATTTCATGCAATGATCAGTCATTTGGGGCTCAACTTCATTTCAGAAGTGAAATAAAACTGACTTTTATGAGAAGCAGTCATACAGGAGATGGCTCAATACATGTGTTTTAATTGTTGCTGCTTTTCTCTCTTTTTATGAGGTTTCAGAACATTTTGTGATTTTTACAACAATTCACTGGTGTGCTGGGAACCAAGTCTTTATTTACAAAGAAGAGTATCTGGATACGAGCCAAGAAGAAAAACAAATGCACATTGTTAAATTTATACCCTATGTGAAATACTTAATTCTCTATTCTGCTTATTAACCTCTTCTGCAGTCTGGTCTGCATTCGGGAAATGAAATCCCTCATGAGGTAAAGGGTCTTGTGTTTTGTGGTGTAGTAATACTAAAATACAAGATGTGCAGCTTGGTGGTAGGCAAAAAAATAAAATCCTTCAAACCCGAAGGAATAACTGACTTCTAATAGACATGGCAAGTGCATGACATGGATTAAAGTTCTTCTCTGGAAGTTGACAGGTCATTTCCTTCTGACCTCCCTTACCGTTGCTTGCATCCTCCCTTGCAGATCTTAGGGCCAGCTCTGAAATATCATCTCCATACCCAAATGCGGTGGGATTCTCAGGAATGAATGGTAGTCCAGCACAGCTATAACCAGTGGTGGTGCTTGGGATGTTTTGAGGCTTTTTTCTAAAGATAATAATTACATTTTCATTTTGTAACTAAATGTTCTTGACTTTATGTACTTCGGGTGGTATTGCCCGCCTATTTTATTTTTCACAAAACCCCCCTAGAATAATGTGTGTTTTCAAACATGATTATCATGAGCCCGATACGATTATTTTCAAGATATTTCTGAAAATCTGAAAATAGCTTAAAAAAATAGTAATGGACTGTGTTCTATTTCATGACTAAAACTGTTTGTATTTCATATAAAAACCCCATAGCATCTTGCAAGTGAATCAAAAAACTGATAGTGGTTTGTGAAACCCAGACAAAATCCTTGATCGTCTCATTCTGGGGATGTGACTGTTGCTCAGGTGCCCTCCACAGTTCTGTCTAGAAGCAGACAGAGTTGTGGAAGGCACATTTCCAGACAGAAAGTGAACCAGTAATTTATACCCCAAGGAAAAATACTGGGGAAGACACAATGAAGTATTTCATAGCTTCTTGAAGAGGAAGAATTCATTAGCTCTTCCTCAATGCTGATTCAGATTATTCCCTTCAAGTAATTATTTGCTCAGAGATGCTTTTGCTTCTTCAAGGGAAGCATAAGTAATATGTCCCTGGGTGCTTATATTAGTGTTTGTTTAGGGTAGATTCCTATCTTTCTTCCAGATGTCTTCATCTTCACTGTTCAAGGAGAAGAAATTCAGGGTTTACTCAGAAACTTTACCTTTGCCTCATGAGAGAATGCTGATTTAATTTACAAGGTACGGAAGGTAACCCAACAATCAGATACACATACTTATGAAATACCAGTACTGGTGGTGTTGTGGGGTTGAGAAAAAAGAGGGAGCACTTACAGTGTTAACAGGCCAATGTCAATTATTTGTGTTTCTTTCTGAACATGTTTTAATTATCAAGGGCCTGTGGTAGGAATGTAATATCAAAACAGGATGTTTTGCAAAACTAAGTGAACAAAATACTACACACATCGTAAACATTGCATGCAAAATGTCACTTCAGATGGAAAAAAAAATCATCCCTTATGTAACTGAGGAAAGAAAAAGAATTGTAATCTGCCGCTGGCATTGTACTACTGGAATGTAGTTTGTACTTAAGGCTCTGCATATTCCTTTTATATCTTCTCTTATATCACGACTTGGACTGTTTCCTTATGAACTGCATTCATACTGCTGTTTTAATGGCTGTTTGTCTGCTAAGTATATAATATATTTTAAACATATTTTGCATTTACAGAGAAATGCTAATTTGGAGTCCTCTAGTCCCTGTCTTATCCTTTTAAAGATAAAATAGGAATTCAAGTTAACAGAAATGTTAATTACATGGGAAAGGAAGGCTTGAGTTGGAACATTTTCTCTCTCTCATCCCCAGCAATTTTGGATCTGACATCTTTCATCTTTCTCTGTAGGTGAACGAAGCCATTGCAGGGGAAAAAAGGAATTACGATTCCTGGGGTTCCAATCCAGCTGTTCAGTATGTCCCACTCATTCCATGTCCATTGGTTTACATGTAGATTAACAATGTTGGGGTCATACATCACTTTTTTTTTTTTAATTTATACTCATATAAATTGAGAGCTGTGTATTTGACCGTGTTTCTCTCCTCTTCTGTAGTTCTTTGGGTTTAAGTTCTCTCTTCTGGTGAATCAGTTCCGAGAGATGGGGAACACAAAACCCAAAATATGTTTCTCTCTCCATGGCAGGTCACTCACCACAACATCACTATGTGCATGAAACAGTTTATTTTCTGAATAGTCCAGTGGCATATCAGGAATAAACCTTTTAACTCTAGTTATATTTACTGGACAGCCATACAGGAGACATTCATGTCCAGAAGGCTCTTTCTAGCTTCTCCTCTGGAGCTAAAGCCTCCTTCAGGAATGGTGATGTGGGGACGTTCTCCAGTTGCCCCTTGTTCCCCTCTGGAGAAGAGATGTCAGAAGGGTAAGAGCAGCCACTGCTGAAACAAACTGCCGTAGTTGGGAATGAGCTGTCTGGAGGAATTTTGTTTACTTTTTCTTCTGTCATGGCGCATAAATGGAAAGGGGCTGGCAGCACTTATCACAGTAGAAAGAGCAACACTGTAAAAATTACAAAAGAGGGCTTGACAAACATGTAAAGTGGTTTTTAATTTCAGACACCCTGGAGCACGATGCATTTGAAAATTTTTAATTGAGAGCTTGAAGTTTGATAGATTTAATTGCAAAAGATAGTTGAAGTCGTGAGCTCAGTGAGTACAAACAAGAACGTATCTAGTTTTGAAGCTTTCTTTTAATGTTAGAGAGCCACCATGTGCACACTGTGTGCTCTGTTTGTATCATCATGCTGTGACCCCTCCTTCAACAGGTGACCGAGATAATCTCTTAATTTTCAAAGCCTGTATTCTTGTATCTTGGCAGCTATAGAATGCCCATATTAAAAGAATAGGAGGGGGGGAATTCATAAGCCTCAGGCCAGCCTTGTAACTACAGGAACCACACAGGGCTTTTTCGTCTGCCACTATGAAGGCTGGTAGCGCTCCGTGTAAATACCACGTGTGGTCAGCTGTCAGGTTAAAATCGCTCTGCTTCATCCTAACCAGGGTTATAACACGTATCTTCAGAGGAAAAAAATCGGAGTTCATGTCATCTGCGGATTTGCGGTTTTTGAGGGGGGTAGTTGTGGTAGCTTTTTTGTCCTTCGTTAGGCCCGCTTTATAAATACATCTATTTCAGTAACTCTTCCAGATTAACTCAAATTTTCCAGCAGACAAATTGCTAATATATGTCGTCATCTTTCTTAAATGCAAAGTTTGGGATTTTTTATTGGATTTATCATAGCGGAACAGTATGTTGAAACATTGTTCAGCTACACCCCTCTTTACTCACTTAAATAGACGGGTCTCCAGAATTAACCAGGTCCGTCTGTCGGTCAGCAAACTTAAGTATTCCTCTGGCAAATGGTGGATGTTTCATTAAGAAGGTTTTTTATTATCTATTATCACCATCAGGCACCGTTAGTGCCTGTTGTGATTGAAGCTTAGGTCTGGTGATGATTCTGCCTACAAGCGTGTCATACAGGAAAGTTTCTCCTTCATCCTGGTCCCTGGAGGTATCTCTGTTTAGAGGAACAGTTTTAATTACTCTTTATAACGTCGCAAAACTTCCTTTGGGCTTTGTAGTAACAAGTTACAGATAGAGAAGGAATCTTATCTGGAAGCCAGGAAAAATTACCAGCTCGAGAGCTGAGAAGAGAGTGAGAAGCGCTGGTGGCGTAACCAGCCTGAAGGACAGACAGGTTTCTTCCAGTGTTGGAGATTGCTGGGCCAGTTACTGCCTGTGTTACCTGGCTGTCAAAACTTTCCAGATGGTCTTGAGGTATTGACCCTGCTAAAATAAGAATAAGGAACTGTTAGAATATTTTCTTTGTTTTGTTCTTCTAAGTTTTATTATCAGATGTCTCTTCTGTTCATAATATCCGTCAGGGAGATAGTTCGAAAAAGAATTAAACTTAAATAACAGAGAGTTGACGATAACTCATGCTAAGTACGAACCTTCCTCCCATCTTCCCAAATAAAAGCAGTTTTTACAGCAAAAGTTTAGAGTGCTATTTAACATCTAGGAATGCAACTTTGCTACTATTATTATAGCATTTTCCCACTCACAATGGGATGCTGAACTACGTAATTTTATATATGCATAATTTTTCGAATAGAGATGCACTCTGGGTGGGTAAAAGTTTTCTCAAATGGTTTGAAAATAACAATCATATAATATTAGTATCTTCTTCATTTATCTGCTGTGCTTTTCAGAAGATCAAAGCTTTATAATTTGTTGGAAATATCTAAGAATTTCACGGTTAATGAAGTGGTTTTGCTCCTCCATTGAGTACAAACATCATTAGTATTGAAAGATTATTACAGAAATACAGGCTTCACTGAGTAACGGGACTTAGTGTAGCTATTTTGTGCAGTATTCCTTTCCAAGTGCAATTAGTGAATACTTTTCTCATGAATAGCTTGTATGGGGCTGGTCAACATAACAAACTGGGGTTTTTTTAAGAAATGAAATTGTTTCAATCTCCGCATTAGCTTATGAAGGGTGGGATGTAGGTGTTTTGGTTTTGTATTTCTGTTGAATATTCAAGATGACAGTGGGAGGATTCATAAAAAGAAACGAGAGGAAAGGTGGGGAACTAAAGTAACTAATGAGCTGTTTTGTGTGCATGTTTTGCTGTGAAACTACTAAACTAATCCTGAAAAACCTGTTCACTGTGACATATGGTCTTGCTTCCATGACACTGCCATTTTTACTGACGTGTGTCTCACGAGTTAATTATTCTCTTGCTACACTGCCTTTCTTATTCTGTAAGTTAACTTTCTTTTCGTTGAGTAACGATGGGTGCAAAGAGTCTAGGAGAAAGTATTGGGTGGCTGGTAATGGAACGCAGGACAATTTGTCTTCCAGGCAGTTGAATACTGAAAAATGCTGTAGAGTTCTCTACAATTTAACTTAATTTGATGGAGCAAATGGGCTATAAATTTTCCTTTCTATTCCAATACTCCATTTGATTTCCTGTTGTTTCACTAGAAGTGATCAGCTTCATACATTAAAGCTGCTGTTGAACAGAAGTAGGTTAAGGATTTAGGTCAGATTACATATATGTACCTGTACGATGTGTTTTATCCCCATGGGGAAATGAGGGCTCAGGTTTCAGCAGTGCTGTCCTGAGATACCGAGGACTTTGAAAGTTACTGTTTTGTGGGAAGCGGATATTTTGGAGTTGCTGGGCTCTTGCATTGAGGAGTTGAGATGTGAAGAAATAATGTCAGTGATGTCTTGTGGTTTTTTTCAGGTCTTTTTGCCTTTATAAATTTCCTCTTTTAATCATAACATCTCTTCTCTCATCTCAGTTTACTGCCCTCTTCACACAGATGCAGAAAATGACATCATCTTAATGACAATTTAGGGGCACTTTTTTCAGCGGTCCTTTTAAAATTTCCTCTAATAAAGAGTTCTAGTTTCATGCCTTGTAAACAGCCAAATCCTGGCCAAATCCTGGCCATTAGGCACTTGTTATCACCTGGTGACGTTTTCTTAGTTGACTATTTTCATTATTGTACCTGGTCATTGTGTATTATTTCAGTATTTTGACAGTTATGTTGTAGCAGGAGTGAGGTTTTCTTACTCTCGATTCCATCTGAAAGGAGAGTGGCAGTTACTCAGGCAGAAGGCAGATGCTTCTGATCTTTGAGCTTCTTATCTTTGATAAACTGGCACTAGTGGTATTTGGGGACCTTGAACGCTGGTGCGTTTCTGACTCCTTCTGTAGATCATTCTTTTATGAATGACATGAGCTGAAGACTGAACTTCCTAAGGTATGTTTGAAAAATTCAGAGAAGCTTATCTTAAGATTTTTGTTATGTTTGTCATTACTAGGATTAGTCATATCCACTCACACTATTTATATCTTTATGTTCCTTCAAGTAGTCAAGATCAAAGCCGTTTCTAATCACTAAAAAGCCAACATACGTATGTCTCAAATGTGTGCAGACAGGAATGCAAATTTTGAAGAAAACAAATCCTAAAAGAGCAGTACTGCAAAACCATGCTTCCCACACATTCCTGTTTGATTGATTGTCACTTAATATCTTACTAAATAGCAAAGTCTAATCCCCCTTGTGACACCTCATAGTTCCCTCTCCCCCTGCCCCTCCTTCAGACTATATAACATTTAAATCCATCTCCCTCTGGTGAATAAATCTATTTTTAACCTGTTTTCAGTACTAATCTCATTTAACCTGGTTTTAGTATGCATTGGGCAGAAACAATGTAATTTTAGAATTATGAGATTTTGCAGTGGGAAGGGGAAGGCAAGGCAGTAATTGATTCTTATACTTCAATAAATTATTATTGGTGAAAAAATACATCACATATGAAAGAGTGGCAGTACCTGAAAAACAAACTTTGCTTTTCTTGCCAAACACTGTACAAATCACAAAATGCCAGAATCAAAGCAGTTCACCAGGGTTGATGTTAACTGCCTGCTTCATGTTTGGGCCATGGGTGTTGGGGTGTTATTATTCCTGTGGTGATGGTGAATATTCTGTTATAAGTGGGTGGGTTTTTATACTGTTGGCTGAATGACAGGAAGGGACCAAAGATCTGGGCAGTCTAGGGTTTGAGTCTGTAAAATTTGCTGTTTGCTGAATTTGCTCTGCATAACTCTTAAATTCATGGTGACTCGTGGTACCTTGCAAAAAAAGATTTAAAAATTAAGATTAAAAAGAAATGGATCAAATGTATCCTCATTTGAAAGAGAAACCAGATTTTAAGGAGAATTTTGTTTATGGCTGAAGAGGTGAATTCAGTGTAAGAGGGAATCAACCTTTATCTTCGAAGACTAAAAAATGAAGAGTTACTGATGCAGTTGCATTTGTTGTCCCAACAGCTCTTTCTGAACATGCTCCCTTTTGGTGCCCACACAAACCCATAGAAGGGCCAAAAGTTACCAAAAGCTTAAATTTAGTCATTTGAGGAGCACTGCAGATGGTAAGAGGTTTTCAAATAACCACTGACTTGCATCCCAGGAAAAGGGGCAGTGCTCTAGCATCTCTCTGGTATTACTTAAGCAGAAGAAAGGAAATGGCAGGGTTGAAGTGTGGCGGGCTTTTCTTTGAAGTATTAAATGTATTTTAATTAAAAATATCGTGAAGGTAGCTGTCAAGTTGTGAAGTAGCTGTACAAAAGCACTGATAGACATACAGGGAAGCAAACTAAAAGGAGGTATTATGTCATAGCTCCAGATTAAGCAATGCATTTTCCCTAAAATAAGCATTTGAACACATATAAAAATTTTGATCTGGCTGTCCTGGTGCTTCCACGTAATATGAGTTCCACTGCTTAATCCTGGGCTTAATTTTACTAGGATGAATTTTGTAAAATGAATATTGAATCTCAAGTCATTAATACTTTGGCCAAGACAATTGGCCTGGTTGGGCCAATTTTATGAAGTTTCCAACATTTGCACACTTAAAAAAAAAATCCATTGAAATCAAGACAATATGTAAATAAATTTAAAGGCCATGTGACGTGGTTGTTTGCTCCCATTAGTGTCTAGGTCCCTGGCTTTGTCTGGTAGTCCATGACTAGAGAAGAACTGTATTTGGCATTTCACTGTTGTACAGCCATACCCTCCATTATAGAGATGCTGTTGTTTACTCGGATTATGGACATTGTTGAGTGTTGGTAAATGGGATTTGTTCTCATTTTAAAACTTGCCAGAAAATGTCACGCAAATGAACTGCCATCAACTGTATCTGAGTCCAATTAATTGGAGTTTACTGCATTAGAAGAATGGGATGGTTGGATTATACCACTCCTATCTGTAGACAAAACCTAAGCTTTTGATGTTGTTTGCTAAGTTTTCAAAGGAACATTTTCTATCAGACAAGAAACATTCTATTGTGATGTCGACCCTATTTCACTTACTGCAGTATTTTCACTTTCTGATATTTTCTCTCTTTGAAAGAAAGTCAACTCTATCAAAATCTAAGCCCTCTCTTCAGTTTCTGTTTCCATTTCCTCTTTACAAATGAACAATGAAGCTGAAGATTTCTTTTCTTCTAAATCTTTGAACTATGAGACAATTGCATTTTCCATGGTAGGAGCAGGTAGCAGATTACACGTATAATGGTGTTCTGTTTCCTCAGAAGTTCCTCGAAACAGAGGCACTTCGGACATGCTGAGAAATGAGAACCTTAAGTAGAAACCACTACAGCAAAAAACGCTGTTACTTTGGCTTTAATAACTTCCACACTTGGTGGAATGAAGATAAAACGAAATGGCCAGGAATAGCTGAATTCATAGAGGGAAACAAATGTTGACTGCATAGCAGAAAAATTGCGGACAAGTCCTTCCCACTTCAGGTTTGTTTGTAGGTATCTGAATTAATGCGATTGTAGAGCTGTAGATTTCTAATAGCCTTTCTTACTCCTGCGAAGAGATGTGTTTTGATAGCTCATTGTTCTGGTTTGAGTTAGAACAGAACTAACCCTTGACACTCACAACTATTAATGCAGAATAATCAAGTGAAACGTGAACCCTACACCAGCCTTCAGGGTTGAGCGTAGAGTTCTGTGAGGCACAGGATGTTGCAGTCTCCACTTTCCAATATAAATGAAGCCAGCTGAACACAAAGCCCCAGCTTATCATCAAAACACTTGTTAGCATGAGGGTCAGAAAGTTTAACAGGCCTCTGTAGTTGCTGACAAGGCAAATTCTGGATATGCTAGACCAGGTTTTGACTCTGCTTTTTTACACCAGGGCATTCTGCCCTTACACGTTTTCAGGCTTCCCTTTTGCTTCTTAAACTGACATGTCCGTTTTCTGAGGAGCCTTTTCGTAATTCACTGGTTACTCTGCAATCTAAGTTCTGCAGCAGTACTTCATTATTTGGTTACAAGTTAGGTTCTAAATGCTGAAAATTTTCACAGCACATAGTGAATGCTGGTTATTGGCCTCAGCTTAGGGTAGATGCATCTGTATTTCAGAGATGAGGAATTACTTCTAGCACGTGTTTGCCTTTACAAAGCATGCTGTGGAAACTGCGGGAACCACAGTCGTCTTTCGTCTTTTTCATTTTTCTTTTTAGATTACAGCATTAGTTTGTTTAATTTGACAAGTTCTGATGACCAAAATGTGATGCCGAAAGGCTTGAATAATAGCTCAGCTGATTTTGTCCTTTGGGAAGAGAAATCTGTCAGAGACAAGCTGTCCTCTCTGGCAGTCTTATTAGAAAGATTGAGAAATGGATGGATTGTTAGAAAACCCAGTTAGAATGTATATCTGAAGAATTATGGCTCTGCCCACAGGGGTGAAAAGCAATGACTCCATTTAGATTTTCAGAATTATGGTTTCTAGAAATGTCGCGGAGGAGTAAAGACGACTCCATCGTTCATCACATAATTGGCTGAACCTCTGTCAAGGTTCACAAGACTCCTAATGTTGTCGTCATTAGTCTCAAACTTCCAAGACAAAGATAAGATTTTTGCTATGACATATAATCAAAAAGATATTACTTTTTAAAGATAAATAGTTCATTCTATTCTGTGATCTGGATCTAATAAACTAAGATCAAAAGCAAGCCTTTTTTTGGTCTGTTATTAAATGCTACTTTTGGAACAGAAGTCAGAGCCTGTTGTGTTTGTTCAGGACCTGCAGCTCTGCAAAACTGGACCTTATCAAAGACTATCAGATGTTCTGATTGCATGGCTGTGCTTTAGGATTATTGATTTACGATAAAGTACTAAGCAGTTGTCATCAAAAAATTCAGAACTATTTTTAGAGTGCTCTGACTGTCTGGCTAAGCCCTCATGTCTTTACGTATATACGTATATAATGTAAATCTTCACTAAAATTAAACAAAATAGGAAAATATGGTGGATAGAAAGGCTTGAATAGATATTAAATGCCAACAGACTTTTGATTGTTCTACAGAGTGGGATTTTTAATTACCATTTTTTTCCCTTTATTGACCTAATACTTTTATATTAAATTATTTGTATCATCCAGTTTGATGTTCTGGCTTGCTTGTTTTTAGGTTTAGTTTCCAGAATGTCATTTCAGTTTTCTGAATATGAAAATTTCTGTAAATTATGCTGTAAATTAGAGTGAGTTTGTGCACCTAACATGATGGTTGGGTGTCATTCTCTGTTCTGAGTGTTGGTATGAGCTTTTGTTGCATTATTTGCAAGTTTCTGGAGTATACATTTTGAGCCTATCTTCTTTCTGTTCAGAATCAGAGATCTCAGCTAATGCTGATCACTTGTTTATCTTTTCTACCTTATGTAAAAGGCATTTTTTAGTTTCTGTTTAACGGTGACACATCCGATCGTCATTCCATTTTTTCTTCTGCTCTTATTGTCTGTTTCCAGTGCCACATACACATTATTACAGATCACCACCATAAGCAGTGGTTAATGATAAGGCTTAGTTTTATTCTGAGCCCACAGGGCCTGCATTGGAGAACTTGTGAAGTTTACTAATGTCTTTCCCATTTTCAGATACAATTTTGTTGATTACTGAAATAAAACATTATTGAGACCAGCGACCAAAATTTTGAGAGTTCGTGATATAGTTTGTAACAATCTTTGTAGTTAGTTTGTCTGCATCACTAGGTTTTGAAGTGCGTTGGTCATTCTACACTCTCTGCTCATTACTTCATTTTTTATGACCAACTCAAGTCTTGTTGCTAACCTAACTGGAATTTCTTTCGTACAAGGAAGGGATGCAGAAAAATATTTTTGTGTTTAATATATTTTAAATCTAAAATTGTTACTGTATTTTAATTTATTTTGTTTCATATATTCAGTTTCAATTCTGTTTTGCACTTAGTTTTGGATTTCATCGGAGCATAGCTGTCCCAGACAAAGGTTCTCCTGGACTTCTCGAATGGAACATTGCTGCAATCAGGAAGTGAAGGACAACTTCAGACTAACTCTGCTGTGTAAGTATACTTCAGCTTGTTTTGAGATTTTGAATTGGTTTTAGTAACAAGATTTATGGAATTCATACAACTGCTGTTGAATATATTGGTTTAGAAGGGTGGAAAGGCAATTAAACTTAGATGATTGTTGATTATAATAGAGTTAAGTTGTTATAGCAACTGGAGCTCTCATCTTACCGCTGTGCACAGAAAAGCACATGCTAAAGAAAAAAAAGGCAAAAAAGACTGATCTTTTCCTTTCTTCCAATAGTCTGTAATCATAATTATCATAATTGATATTCAGAATTTTTCCTTTTGCAGTTTCTAGTACTTAAACATTACTATGCAAATACAATTAATTCTGCAATCATTAGACTTACTTCACCGAAATAATTCCATTTGTTTAGTTAACACTGGATTTCAGTTCTTTATCATTTTAACCATTTGAATAAAAATATAGATAATTTTTCCAGTACTTTTACGATTTATAGGGAGATGGGGTTTTGTTATTTTTCATTCCTTTCAAGTGTTAAGGAGATGTAATGCTGTACTCTGTCATGCGGCTGTTGAAGCTTGGAATATTCTGCTAATTATAAACCATAACAGTGCAATTAATCAATGGTAGTTAATGGAAAATTGAGGCAGGAATATTTTCTGTATGCTCAGTGTATTGGATTAGATTAAAAGGTATTAAAAATGGAAGTCCATGACTGCAATTCGAATTTATGCCAGCTGATTATTTGGACTGGTGCGGTGTTTTTCATCAATATATGGGTGACATTGGGAGTCTCTTTTTAGAGAGTATTTCAATCAGCTGGTAACGCTATGAATGTTCTGTGCATGTAGCACAACTGAAAATTAGGAAATCTTAAATTTATTTCCTGTTCTGCCCCTGAGCTGAGACACTGGCAAAGTTAGAGATGAGGCAGAGCCGTAATTCGCTGGCCATGTGTGTCCATTTTTCTTGGTGTGGTTTTTTTTTTTCTTTATGGTCCCTGCAGGACAGCAGAACACTGATTCTGGGTTGTCTCTAATTTGTGACCAATTCGTTTGACCTGTCCACAACTGGTAGAATACAGTTCCATGTGGAATAAACATGTTTTTATTAATGAGTTCATGTAATCATTTCTGAATTACCCCTTTCCTTGAATTAATGACACTACAGAATAGCAGTGTTTTCCTTCTAAGTTGGTCATCAGAAGCTGGGAGTACTGGAGTCAATTAGGCATGAGAGATTGTAGTTGGACCTCTGCCTCCGTTTGGTTAAAAGCTCAGGCACTTCTGTAGTTGTTTTACAACAACTGCAGAAAAGTGTTGTTGTTTTCAGCTCAGAGGTCAAGAGAAGTTAATTTTATGTGAATGAAATGAAGAGTACTCAGAGTTTCAGTTTTCTTAATAACTCACAATTATTTGTTTCAAATATGTTTACCATTTCTAAAGAGAACCAGTTAGAGCTATTGAGAGCTGAAATGTCAACTAATAGTTTTAATTACTTGCTCATGATCCTTTCAAAGGTAGTTTGAAAGAAAATAAACACATGCTCCCCATTAAAACAGATGAGATTTAAACATAGTCAAATAATGCCTAATTTCAAGTTGTAGAAATGTAGAGTTTATGTAAAGCGATTGACTGGACTCTGTTGCGGAACCAGGCCTAGCAAAGCCAGGCCATGCCATTAGAATACCTAGCATCAGGAGATTGGTTAAGTCTGACCATTAGAAACCCTTATCATTAGAGTTTGTTATTTAGCTATAAAAATTTGCTCCAGGCTAAAAATTAGGTTCAGCAATTCCCAACATATGAGGCTTTAAATTACTTTTAAGACATACACAAGAAAGCAAATTTGCGTAGACATCCATTACATCTACACCCACAGTTCTCTCTTAGCTCAATATTTTATGTACCACGAACTATGTGCTCTGAAAGTAGATTGAGAGTGCTCACGGTCACTAGGTTAGAGCCTATTTTTCTATCTGCTCCGAGTTTATTTCAAGTGTTTTATGGAGCCTTTAAATTACATCTGAGCAAAGATTTAACTTTATGGCTTCAATTTTTAATAATTTTTATTTTCTTGCAGTATGATATCCTCATTCAGGGCCCTCTGCTGCTTTTCCAGCTCTTTTTAAGAGAACTTTCCTGCTTTGGGCAGCTTGCCTTCAGCTGACCACAGGGTGACATAATAGAATTGTCCTGGCTTGACTGGCTCCCCCAGCTGAATCCCTCTGCAGTGCAGGTGTGCCCCCTTAGCAGGGGCAGCTTTGTTCAGCTTCACGCACATCATCTGTTTGCACCCACAATACTGCTGTGTAAAGAACTTTTCCACAACAGAATACTGTCTTATCTCAGAGATGGGAACAAAGCGTAATGCAAGGAAAGGTTTAGGGCTCAAACAGCATGCTGGAAAACAATTTCTGTGTTTCAGAGGATTTTGACGTTTCACAGTGAGAGTGATTGGCTGGAACTCAAATGGCAGAAATCTCTGGGCAAGAAAGTTCCACCCTGCCTACTGGAGGACTGCAGACCTGGAAGTGCAGTGTTGTGGCAGGCTGCCAGTTTGCCTGCTAAGGAGCCAAGCTCATAACCTTGCAGGGAGCCATGTAGGTCTCAACAACTTCTGAGCCAGCGGAGTCCTGTATTCCCTGTGTCACTTCCCGTAGGCAGCTACTGCCTTATCCCTGCGTACTACAAAGTTCTCTTTTCAATACCTACCTTAATCTCAGTTTCAGGGTACAAGCCAAACATTTAAATGGCACCTACTTGTCCTTTAAAGTAATTAGCCAGGACACATTGTGATGGCCATCTGTAGAAATCGTATTTCACCTCTGATTTTTCTTTTTGGAACTTAATATTCACCTGTACGAACTGCCTCTGAAATACATGAGGTTCCGTGTAGCACAGAATCGCAGAATCCGCCTACTCAACATCTTTCTGAGAGTTAAACACCTAGTTGTTACAGGAACAGGTTTCTTGATAAGTGGTAAATAATTATTTTAATTAATCTGATTTAGTCAAACAGCTGGCAGCACAGTGACTGTCAACATATGTATACCATATGTACATATGGTAACATACATATGTTACCATAGTATGGGCAGCATCCACATCTAATACCACAGTTTTAGAGTTTCTGCCTCTGGAGTTCTGGGTCTGCATTCACTTGACTGTTACTTCAGTGCTATCTGCTCCAGCTTATGTTCACTACCTCAAATAAAACATCTAAAATGTTATTTTCAGCCTTTGTCCATGAATATGTTTATGTATACATGTACCATGAATATTGTAATACATTTTCAATTTCTAGGACAGTACTTGAAACTCACTATGGTCAAACTTTTCCTGTTGAAGGGACAGAAACTCTTTGTGTGCGGTTGTCACACTGTCATTCTGTAAACACAGTTTTGGTGGGTTGTGTATTTTTACCTAGTTCTAATGTGGGAGTTCAGATACTTTCAGAGCCACTTGCAGCAAGTAACGACTGTACTTGACATTCCACCTAACTGCTTTATTAATGATTTATCAGGCACTTTGGCAGCCTTACCAACATTGAGACATATATGTGGAAGTTGTTACTTCTTTCACTGTGATCACCAAAAAAAAATGGAGTGTTCTCTTATACAGAGGAGATCGTATTTAGCAGCTATGTGGGGTAGAAGTGACAAGCTGCTTTCTTGCCGCTGCTTTGATAAACCAAAAGAAAGCATAATCCACTGTGATTTTGAAGTGATTTCAATTCAGAGAGAATTCTCAGTAATTCTCACAATTGTTTTACAATTATCTGAGTATACAGTTACTCCCTAAAGCTTGGAAGGTGTTCTGGGACCACATTTTTCACAAAAGTACACCCTGAAGAATGTATTCATCTCCAGCTTGAACAAGATGACCTCTCTTGATTTGCAGAAGTAGCTTTGAATGCTGTATCCCGGTTTATTAGCTGGAGAAATGCTGCATGTGTACATTACATGCTTTCATAGCTGATCTAAAATAATGCTTGTTTGTTTTCTTGGGTTGGAGATGAGTCAAAGACAACCCCACACATTTTCTTATCTATTTCAGATGAGAAAATTCAATCCCGAGATGTAAATTTCCTTAGCGTAGTCCACCCTCGCCCACTGGGTGTACTCCTGCGTGTTTGTTTGGGCAATATGCACGTTGGTGAAGGCAGAGGTCACACTTTTCTGTTGACATTCCTTTTTCATTTGCAGATAACGTTAAGAAAACAATTTTTGGGGAACTAGCTATTTCATTTTTTTTTGTCTTCGCAAACAAGTTAACTCTTTTTTTAAAAGGTTTTGATTGAAATTACTGCAGCCACTTTGAAATCATGCACATGGAAGTGTATGAAAACAGATCATATATTCTGATTACTAATTTTTATAGAGCTACAGAAGTTCATATAAAGGGGG
>NW_010406690.1:25778-33171 GCF_000710305.1 Buceros rhinoceros silvestris | reverse complement strand
GAGCGTAATTAACCTTAGCTTGTTTTGAGGGAGACATTGAGAGCAAAGGAATGGCACTGGCTTGGTGTTTTTAAATTGATATGATAGTTTCAAAATTGTGAGCATGCTAACTAGAAATCTGATGGATTTCCAGTAAAGATTTTTTAATTTATTATTTTGGAATAATGTTAATTGAGTAAACAAGTTTGATTACTGGAGGCTTTAACTGATTGTAGTCCAAAACACTGCAAAATTAGAAGAGACCTGATGCATTTCATGTTTTCAAGTATTTAAGAGTGAGACAGGCTAGTTGATTATGCTTTCTGTTGAGTAGCAGAACAGAAATAATTAACCTCCAGAAGGTAAGCTCCCAGAAATACATTTTTTTACATACTTTGTAAAGTAGGTTTACGGGTTGATTGCTTTATCTTTTCAGTGAGAACATAATACTCCTTAGTTATTTAGGTATAAGATTTTAGAATCAGTCTTTCAGATCAAGCAAAAAAGCTGATGCAAGTGCTGCAGAATAAATACCTGCCTTCACATCAGCCAGCCACCCTTCTGTATCATCTGGAAGAGCAGCTCCCCCTGTTACCCACCGTGAGGAGCTGCACTACCCTGTTCCTGAGCAGGAGACTTCGAAAGCTGCCAGCTGGGATTCAGATGCCCGCACTGGTTCCCATCACCTGTATATACTTGTCTTACGTGAGGGACAGTCTGCTTTAAAGCTTCTACCTGTCTCATTGCAGGAAATGCAAATGCTGCTGTATAGTCAACAAAAAGAACAAATGGAAAAGAAGGAGCATTGTGGCAGCACATTTTCCAGCAGGGTATACTATACTTGGGCAGAAGTTGAAGGCAAGTATTTTGCTGTCTTCTGTGCTTGTAAGCAGATGGAGTATTCATTAGGGAAGTGTGGCCTCTCAGAAGCTTGCAGAGGGATTTTGCCTTTTCCTTTGTGATACTTCTCAATTTGGAGTTGGTTAAATGTGACCATTATTTACTTCTGTGCACGCTTTCTTTTTCCTTCTCTTCTATATATTCATGAGTTTCTCTTCCACCTTGATATTATACGTTGTTCTTTATAACAAAGAGGCCTTTCAAATACTGCCTAATTTTTTTGCCCCCCTGGGGGAGAAAAAATCCTATGAAGTTGTAAGTAAAAAAAAAAAATAGATAAAAGTCTCTGAGTTTTCATGCATTTTAATCATTCCAAATATCTCACACATTTTATTTAAGAAAGAAAAAAAAGATCCTTGTGGTATTTTGTTAGAAGGCAAGGACAGTAATATTGTCACAGTAGGAGGTGAAGGTCTGATAGATTTAATAGTGCTCAATGTGAGGCAGTTATGGTTTATTTTTTTCAGTATTTCTACTGTAATTTTTGTAAAAATGAAGTGTCCCCAGGATGCAGGGAAAAAATACAACTTTTCCCATTAAATGCTTTACTGTATTTTTTTTAAAAAGTCATTGATTGTAAATAAACTTCAGAGAATCTCTTTGGTAGGATACAATTTATGCTGTTTTCAATTGTGATCCCTGAAAGCAACACAAATTGTGAACCAGTTATTGAACAGGCAGGTTTATGTCACGGTTTTTCTTTAGTACCAATAATTTTGCACATTATTTTTAAAGTATTTGTCACATTAAGGGACTGATTCCACGGAGGCTTAAGTGCATAAGTAGTAGCTGATATAATTAGTTCTAAAATCGGCTACTTGGTACAGAGGGGAAGGACCATGACTTCTTTGCCAGGCTGAACGCCCCAGTCTCCGTCAATCTGCTTGAAACAGGCTATACCTTCTCTGGTTTAAAGGGTTTGTAATCGAAACCATGAGTATATCAGTTTGTTCTGATAATATAATATTCAAAAGTCAGTCTGTAAGTGTGTTAACATTGCAGGTGTAATTGTGGACCTATAACGAGGCGTTTAGGTAGAGGGATTTTAAAGTCTGCTGGTGAAATAAGGCACTAGTCGGGTGCCTCATGTGCAAGGGATCTGTGAACATTAAAATCAGGAGCCTGGCTGGGTTGCAGAGGTGTGCTCTAATCAAGGGAGGTGAGATATCTAAGAAAGAGTCTCTTAAAAAATCCTCTCTAGTATTTATTAACTGATCTGTTGTATGTTAAAGATCCCTCCATGTGATGTCAGACATAAACTTCTCATTAATTACAGTTGGTCTAACAGCGTGTTATACCTGGGAATGACTTATCAGCAGTTAATGAAATAGTCATTGGCAAAGTCCAGCACAGAAGCCATAGATCCTGAATTCATAATTACATCTTCACTGCTTAATTGTGCACCCCTCAGTAGACCAGGAATCATTTAAGCATCTGGTTAAAACATTATATTTCCTTTTAAAAGTACTTAAGCATGTGTGTAACCCCTCCCTGGGTAGAGAGGTAGATGGACTGGTACATTTAGGTCTCTCTGACCTTGGTGCTCTGTCACAGAAACATCATGCAGTTACACTGAAAGAGCTCGGGTAATACAAAAGAAGAATCTAAAGCCTTATCTTGCTATATTCGTCCTGCTTTCCAATATTACTTCGTAGTGGATAAGCAGGCACCAAAAAGCAGTTAAGAACAGTATTTCCAGGAAGGGCTTAGGAATAAAACAGAATACTAGAAGTTAAAAATCCAGTATTAGAGTATTATAGTTTGATTCAGTCATGCTTGGCTTATTTTATACACCAAGAAAATGATTGCGAGTGAGATACCAAGACAGTTTTCTTTATCCCATTTAATTATTGCTTGATTAATATTTGATGCAGAGATTGCAGAAGGAGGGTTTTTTAAGGCAGTAAAACCTAATTTTGGATAATATAGGTGGTTTATCTCTTATCAGTCAATAAAATATAATCCTCTTGTTAGTGGGTTATTCAGCCCTCTATTGTAGCAGTGACAAGCTTTATCCTATGTATCTAATATCTGCATTGACCAGAGCAGAAATTACTGCATGCACCCTGCAATTTATAATCCACTCTTCCCAGCTCCTCATCAATTATTTTTGCTGCAAAACGTAGTGCCACTGATAGGTATTTTATCTTAGTGCTGCATTCCCACTGCCTGCGGACTGTTGCTTTGAAGAGTCTTAAAAGCATTACTATTTAATAGTACTAGCCAGTGCATCTGCTCTAAAATTTGTTCCAAGTAACTCACATTCTGGTTTTAACAATACACTTGCCTACATAAATAGTAAACACGTTTTGTTTAGCACCAATTTATTCTACAGTGAGCCTTTCCTAAACTCTTAGGGAGATGGTATTAAAGTGTGGGGTTCGGTAAAACAATGTTCACAATGTGGAAAAAGAAATTCCTTTAAGTTACTGTAATAAAATTGTATGTAATTAAAATGTGAACTAAATGTTGTGTGCTTTAAAGAGGGCACCATGACCATTTTTCATATTGGTGTGTTTCTTCCAAAGATTTCTTTCTGAAATTGTCACTCAGCGAGAATTCCCCACTGAGGAAATGAAAGTACACCAGTGGACAACCATGACCCATGTAATAATCACCCCATTTTCACGGAAAAACTCCCCAACAGATTGGAAAATTAATCGTGATTGTGGTGACCTATAAATACGTTAAAGCCAATGTAAAAGTACACCTGGGGAAAAATCAATTCAGTGTTTGTGAGATTAATTATATTACAAATACTTGTGAGTCATTGCTTAAATCTCTGCAGTTTCTTCATGAAGGTTTTTGAGAGTTGACTGTGTATTTTTCTCTTTATGTGTGTTAAAGTATCAGTGACTGACTATAGTCATGAATCTATTGGATGATTCTGAACAGAAAGAAGAATTTTGAAGGATATTGTCCTTGGCTGCAACTAATCTAATATGTGATTTGATGTAGTATGGAAACAGAGCAAACAAATCTCTTTTACATTAAAGTCTTTGTGTCTCTCCTTTCTTGGTGGAAACTACAAATTCTGAGGTTTGCTTTTTGACCAATGTGATTCCTTTCATTCAGGAAAACGCTCCTTGTGGTTTTTGTGTCAGTCTTTGCTTCTATCCTGAGCGTGGATTTCTTAAACAGGTACGTCTTAAAGAAAGTTTCCTTAAAAACAGATTTTAAACATGGACAGTAAGTGAACTCATTCCAGTTCATACGCTCCTGAGGTTTGTGCCTATTGTAGAAGATTCTATGTTTGGCTGTTAAGAATTGTTCTAAGTGCATCGTGTATATATGGCATCATCTTGTCCAGTTCTGTCTTTTCTCACAGTGGCTGTATTGTATCTACCCACTGAAAAATCCCACCTTCTCATGTCGCTGCTCCTTTTGCTAAGTGAAGCCTTTTAGCAGCCTTTGCTTCTGAAGACCCTGTTAGATTTCTTTTTCTTCCCCATATGTTTGGCAGAGCTGCTTGTATTCCGGCAGCTGTCTTCTCTTGATCACACATTGCTGGTTGTGCTTCACCTAGGAAGCTGACTTCCTGTGAGACTGCAGACTACATATGGCAGTAACATCACTGTGTTACCACACCCAGCTCTGCTAGAGCATCTAGAAATCATTTGGGTATTGACCAACATAGGTGAAGCGGTGTCAGGAAGGTTACCTTTTCTATCCAGGGATGTGTCAGCTATTATAATTGCTTGACCAATCTATCTGCTGAGTTATGGGACTTTGGTAATGGCATAAATTAAATGGAAAGGAATCTTCAGGAGAGATGTATTCTGAACACTGGGCAGCTCTTCTTTTGATTATGTAGGTCAGTCCTTCTGTAGCTGCAGGGTGAGATGCAGCTTCCTTTATCCCTAAACAGCACATGATAAAATAGTGGCGTCTCACCTTTTTTGTCTTTATGGTACTGAGAACATCTGAAGGGTCGCAGATCTGCAGTTGGGCTATTTTGTCTCTCATATGTCATTATCTCATCAGGTATGTGCTGAAATGCATTGCTAGCTTTGACAAGGTTTTCTTGAACTATAGGAACCAAGTCTGGGATCAGGAAAAACCTTGATGGATTTTAAATATCAGTATCATTAGAGTAAGTTAGGTCAGAATAATGTATAATGGCAGAGGGGTAGGGACAGGAACTGCAAGAACAAGAATGCAAGGATGGAAGAGACTGCTCAAAGAATGTGCAGTTTGGAAGGCAGAATGTGGACCAATGCGTGAAGGAGAGATTTTATTTTAAGCAGAAATTAACAACGTGGTGGTATAATACCAAAGAAATAATCTTTACATAAAAAACCCAATATAAAAATGTGCTGAATGAAGCCACTCATAGCAAATTGCAGATGTCTGTTGGTCTAAATGGCCCAGAGATTGTACCATTTCCTGCAAACTGTCAGCTTTTGCCACTTTGTTAATTACGAGGCAAAGAGGTGCAGGGAATGCCGGAGTGAACATGCAACAAATAACAATTCGTACTGAGAATCAACTTCTCTTTTGGTTGAAACTGTGTTTATTCTTTTTCTAAGGAGATGTCTGCACAGCCCTCTCTGTGCTTTCCTTTTCTGTTGTATACAGCAGCAGCTGTTGCACCAGCAATAGCAGAACTAAGTGGGACATGAAAATTCCAGCTTTGGAATTTTAGTGGTGTTTTGTTTTGGTTTTTTTTATGCCAGCTTTGGGATGCTGTATTGCTTTGTGTGCATCAAATGAGTTAGTTTTATGTATGCTCATTTTTGGAGAATGATTCCCGAGAATAAACGTGTGCAAATAATTTCAAGCACCAGGAAATTTTCACCATGAACAAGTTGAAACACAGTAATGATTACTGGGGACTACAAGCTCATCAGTTCTAAATTGAAACACACCAGCATAATTACTCTGTCCTGCTCCCTTCTTCGTGAGCAACTGGTAGGTGGTAAGTAATCTCTTTTTAAGCTATTTTCCCCTCAATATGTCAGAGGAATTATTTGAAATAATTATGAAAGAGACATAGAATATAAATGTCAGAATAGATGTAGATGGGAAAATATTACTAGAGAGGGGGTTTGTAATATGTTGGAAATGTCATTTATGGTTCTGTTTTAATGAATGGGTAATTAGTTGGCTGAATATCGGCTCACTTCTTAATGGAATCTTAGTGGATTAACTACATGCCTCATTCATATTATCCTACAGAATTTTTCTGCCTTCTTATAACAAATAATCTTTTTGCAGGATGCCAGTATGACAAAGGAGGGGCTCTTTAATGTAGAGAATTTGTGCTTTTGTTCACTGTTAAATGGCTGTGGGTTCTGTTTTAAAACACTTACAATACATATGTTGGTGCTGTTCCTATACTTCTTTCTGCAAAAACAACCCATGTTGCTTTGCAAACTAATCCTAACACCTGCGTTTTCTTCGTTGTTTTGGTTTGGGTTTTTTAAATTCTATTTTAAATCTTATTTTATTGAGTTTTATTCTTCCTTTTTTTGCATGGCCTTATTAGTTTCTCTCTTGACATTGTTTAAGAGGTTTCATCTTTAGAGGTCCTAGTTGCTTTGTTAAAAGGGTCACTCCTGTGCCACATAGCTGTGCTTGACAGAGGCCTCTCAGGATTTCCAAGCAGGGCTCCATTATTTACTAGCAGAGGTGAAGACAAGAACATGCCATTCTGCTGCTTCCATTTTTTAGCCACGTGTATTGTATCCAGAAAACAGTAATTTTCCAGTGCACACACGTACTGATTGGACAAAACTGTTGGCTTATGGTACCTAGACCTCTTAGACCTGTCTCATATCCATGCTATCAACTGGATTATATTGACAACTTGCGTTCCTGAGCTTTCAGGTTCAGTTTGGAGGTGGAGTTTGCAGCTTATGGCTGGTATATGTGCAATTACATACTTTGAATGAGTCCAGGTTCAGACTGACAAGAGTAGGAGTTTGTCTCTAGATTTAAATGTTCATTTCCAAGTCTGCATTTTGAATCCTATGAAACTACAAAAAAATCTCAAATATACATGTTGATTGTTGACTCTCCCTAAAGGTGCACAAAGAAAACCCACTTCAGCTCTGGTTTTCCTTATATGTGAGCCATGTTCCCGTCGGAAATTTATTTCGATAAAAGCTTTTAACATGTAAACTCTGGTTTTCTTGCCTTTCTTAGTGTGCATCACATCCTTGTTCTATATACACTTCATACTCTCTGCTGTGTGTTTTCCGAAACGTATTTCTAATTGGGCAGAAGGCTGCCAAGGCATTTAAAAAAAAAAAAGAAAAGAAAAAGAAAACAATAAATCTGTTTAACATTTAGCTCTGCTGTTTGCCCTAAAGCTATAATTACTGAGGTAATTTTTTCATATCACCTGCTCGTAAACTCCTGCATTACCAAAAGACCTGTTCTGAGGCACTCACTGTGTTTCTTGCTTGTGCTACATTCACATTGTGTGTTTCTGGGATGTACTGTTTCATTTCTAAAACATAGTTAAGATGACCTTATTATATACAGTTATGAATAAAAACGACTTATCATG
>NW_010406690.1:25222-25581 GCF_000710305.1 Buceros rhinoceros silvestris | reverse complement strand
GTCTGTCATGGCAGGTCAGAATGTGGGCATTCAAAGAGAGAGATGAATACATACCTCGGTTTTTCTCAGTTGATGATAATTTTCCCCATGCAATTTCAGAGAATCCTGGTACAATTGGGAGGAAAAGAAAGTGAGTACCAGTATTATGTGGTAAAGATATATCTGTTAGTTTTACTTAAAAATAATCCTTCTAATTTCCTGAATCAGCACCAGACAATGTTATCTGCTATATTATACCTTTCAGTAACATTACGTGCTTAGAAAAAACAAGGTTTCAGCTAAAACAGCTTGGTTTTGTAATTTGTAATTATTTTATTTTACTTATGGTCTAGTGAAGTGTTATTTGCAGTGAAATTTGG
>NW_010406690.1:23082-25099 GCF_000710305.1 Buceros rhinoceros silvestris | reverse complement strand
GCTGAACCATTATATTCAGCTGTAATTAGAATAAACTGTCGACATGAATTACTGTACATGGGTTTTAGAGATGTGCTTGGAGACAACCATTTCTTACCAAAGCAGAGACAGCAATTTGCTGTCTAACTTAGTACATTTGCAAAATACACTTAGTGTAAAATTAATTAGGTCATTAGAAACCTATTATCTTGCCTCAAAGGAACTGATTTTGAAAGTAAGCGTGTTTTTTTGTAAAAGGTGATATCTTTGCATTCAAACCTAGTTTGAATGTGATTCATTCTCAGGGTTTTATTCTTGCTTTTCTTTCTTCATCAAAACAGAGGGGTGTATAAACCGGTTATACGTAACTCTCAGTGTTGTCGTACGCGCTAAGGAAGAAAAAGTAATTCTTTAAAAGCCAACTTTATTGTTCAATGGTATTAATCAGGTAGTGTCCAGTAACTTACATGCTGGAGAAACAGCTGTGTTTCCTTCATTTAAAGAGTTCAGTTCTCCACAAACATTGTAGAATTTTAGTTAGTTCTTGAGTGTTCAGAACAATATATATATTTAATATGAAATGCAGGCAAGTTTCATCCTGTCAAATATATTTCCTATGTTTATTTCAACTATAGTTAATTCTTGCAGTCTGTGTAGCTTTGAGGGCTTCCTAGTATTTCACTGACGGTATGTAACTGGTTTTCTCTACCTACCTGAATGATGTGAGCAAATGGTCACAGCTTTTAGTCTCTATCTTTTCCTTTCTTATATTCCATAAAGAAAATCCTGACTACCTCTGGCTAGGTGCAGAACTGTATCTTCCTGGGATTCTCCTGCAGAATGAAAAAGAAAAGCCAAAGTCATAATTACTTGTTATTTAACAGGCTTTATGACCACTTTTATCAGTCGCAAACAGTAAAATCTCATTTTTGTATCTTTGTCACTTGGTAGGCGAAAGCTTTGTGGCAAAGGAATACAAGTTTTATGTTTTTATTGTATAGCCCCTAAGCTTGTTTTTGCACAGTGATCTGTTGAGAACCTTTTTAAAAATCCTTAGCGATGATGATGATGTAGCTAACATGACAGGCTAAACATAAGAAAAGAGTACAGAAGAAGTCAGGCAAATAAGGAGCGGTGTGTCTGTGAACTACACAAGCTAAAGTTTTGGGTCTTTTTAAAATGACACTGGATACACCTTGTTACACCTGAACTGCACATCCAGCGTAAAGCTTTTCTAAAGCTTTTCTTGTCTCTGCAGCATTATCTCCGTTCTGAAGAGATCGACCCTTTGTGAGTGTCACAGATTAAATTAGGATATGATTTCCAATATACGTTCAAGTATGATCTTTACTACATGGTCTGTAATGATATTTTGCAGAAGAAAAAGCAAATCTGAGAAGTTCAGTGGTCTGTTCTTAACTATATTTTGTCTCATGTACTGTGTTCTAGGCATTTATTATACCCTTTCAGTACTGTCGAATTGCCTAGAGACAAATGGGTCACTTCAGGCTTTACCCCAAGATTGACATTTTTATGGTGCCCAGCAGACAGAGTTTTAAAATTCAAGTATTTGAAAAATTGTCTTGATATCTGAGGGAGATAAACCACCGTTTTGTGAAAAAGGAAGGGCATATTATGCTACTGAGGAAGGAAGTATTGCCTCTCCAAACCGTGGTTAGACTGACACCTTCCAAGCTGCTTAACCAATTCGAGCTCCTTGATTCCGTCTATTTTGATAGGAACAAATGCTCTCAGATGGGGATGTATGTTAAGGCCTGGACTAGCAATCTGAGATAAGTGTGTAAGTGAATGCGGAGTTTAATTCACAAACAGCTGTGTTGCAGTGTTTCAGAATGCATTTCCTTTTTATTTTTTTTTTTGTAATTGTAAAGGGCAGCTGTTCTTTTTTACTTCTGTAGCTATTTTTGAACTCTGTTTATTCCTCCCACCCCTGAATTATGAACTGCCTTTTAAAAATTTGTAATTAATCCAATCTTGAATATTTTGAAGCTCCTGCTGACTAGTAGTGATGAAGCAG
>NW_010406690.1:1925-22962 GCF_000710305.1 Buceros rhinoceros silvestris | reverse complement strand
CAGGAATGACTCCTGTCTTTCTGGTAAACTCTCTGATGGGAGCATCTCGCAGCTATGTCATCCCAGCAAAGCCCTAGGACTATTTCTGAATCCCTGCTTTCAGGATAAAATGATGCTGTATCTACCACCCCCATGCAGTTTATTCTTCTTGTGTTCACAACTATTGGCTGAAGCTTTTGCTGACTGATTCCTTCAAATACACCCCTTCGCTCTGTCTCATTGATTTTTTTTGTGTGTCCCTCATTCTTTACCAAAAAAGAATACTTATAAAGAAATTGTCTATAATGAACAAGTCTTCCATATGTGCATGTACTTTCCATGCCCTGCAATGCTTTTCTCTCCTCCCCTCAAAGTGGGGAGATGTGTGTAGACCCTTTTTCTCCACTGACATGCTGTAGGCAATTTCACCAATTTCACTTCTCAACCAGAATTTTTATTTGGTATGTTTCTCTGTGCTTTCTTTAAAGCCACCTGCCTAGCGTTCCCTCTCTTTGGAGACTTCCCTGCCGGGAGTCTGAATGCTGCTGATCGTACAGTCAGGACTCAATTCAGAAAAACACAGCAAGCATAATTTACCTTTCAGCTTCCAGCCCCTCTGTTGTGTCAGGGTTTTGTTTTTGCTTTCAGTGAATGCACAAGCTTGCCAAAAAGATTGTCTTGGCTGTCTTTAAAACATGGGAAGTTTTCTTTATGCCTTTTATATTCCAAACTTTTAGCATTAATAGACAACTCTGCTAGGCACTCTCAATGTTACAAATAATTATTTTACAATTAGACTGCAGTATGTTGAGAGACTGTATCAGATAAAGGAGGAAAACAGCCGTGCCTCATCTGTTGACCTCTGTTCTGAGTCAGTAAACTAGAAGAAGAAGAAGAAAAAACAGCAGGCTTTACTAAGAACCTGAAGTGCCTGCTTCAAGCCCTGGTCCAATGAATACTGCTTTATAGCTTGTGAGCTACGGCACATTATAAACACAAGGCATCTTCCTTTCTAAGTAAGCAGTCTGGAAATTTGTTAGAGAAACCTGGAAAAAGTTGGATTCATCACATCTTAGCCTATAGATATTAATTAAAGGTATCTTAATAGGCACCTGTATTTTAATATTGTTGGTTGAGACTACATCAAATACTGAAATACAGATAAACTCCAGTACATGTATAAATGCTTCATACTGAGAAGATGCATAATATTGATATAATCAACATTTTGGTCTCTTCTGAGCATTGTAAGGGTAAGATGCAGCAAAATGACAGTGACTTTACAATTTTGCAGTGTAAGTTTATTTGACCATAATATTCATCTGATACTTTACAAGCTAAAATATCATTTCTGCAGAATAGTCAGAATACAGTTAATTAGCAAATCGCTGACGAGGCACAAACCCAGATCTCTCTTAAATGTTAAAATGACAGTAAGCTGATCCTGCAAGTTTGCTATGGTTTTAATTGTCTGCTTGTGGCAAGCTTGCCCAATATTGATGTATTCGCATGGTGCAGGCAACCATTGGGCATGCGAAATACCTCCTTGCAAAAACCCGACGTAAATTTAACTTTGGCTTTGCAGACAAACTGCTGTAAATCCAATATGAGCCCATGTGTTCTGGTTTGTTGGGGGTTTTTTTAAGGTAACCTCGGTAAAAGGTCTGAATTGATTCAGCTAATCTCAGGAAGGCAGAAGACCATTGCAATTTAGCTTTGTCCTTTCAAAAAAACCCACAGATTTTGCTGACTGGCTTCTGCTACCAGCTTGCAGTAATTTGTGGCAAACGCAGAGCTTATTCCTTATTACGCAGTATTTTCAGGGGGTTAATGGGTAAGCTGTTGAATACAAAATAATAAGTCAATAAGGTGGCACCAAGGAGAACAAAGATCTATAATTCACATTCTCTATTGCTGCATTTTTGTTTTATGTCTCTTATCACTGTTCTTTTCCATGTAGATTCACTTTTTATAAAGTAACGCATAAGGAGAAGCTGTCTGTAGTAGGTGACATAGAACACAGTGGAGACTTGGTCATCCATAACAAAGTAGAAAGTTCTGTATGTTCATTTATATCTGTAGCTGTTAGGAACTTACAGGGTAAGGAATTTGTAGAAGAGGGAGACCTGAGAAAAATGGATTATTTACAACCATAGAATGGATATCTTAGAGAAGGGGAATGTGATAAAGAGTAACACTTTTATCCAAGTTTTCTAGCTGCAATAAAATAAATTCCCACTCTTCTTACCATAAAGGAGAGCAGATGAAAATATAAAAGCAGAGCTCATTTATTGTTTCTTACTCTGATTTTATCCCATTTGTTTTTCCTTTTTATTGACAGCTTCATTTTCAAATTAGGATAATAGCTTCATATTCTTTCTCTATTTAAGTCTCTTTGTCTTGAGGGCTTTGTGTTAGCATAAAGAAATCTGGCTGAAATGGAGTTTTCTCTTATATCATCATGGGCAAGCTTTGTAATCTGAAAGTAATGTGCTCTTATTACAATGGCTCCCTCACCCCCACTTACACCCTTCCTTCTTTCTAAAAACAATAATAAAAATGATGAAAGCACAGAAACACAGCGAGAAGAGAGCAAGGCTCTGAAGACTCAGGATCTTGAGTGGTGCTTGAGTTTTATGTCCATTCCTTTAGAAGAGTGTGTCTGCTACAAAGAAGTAAGTTGAGCTCCTTAGAGAACTCCAAGGGTGCTGTCTCCCACTTGTTTCAGAAACTTACTGCTGAGGCACTAAGTTCCTCTGGATGTTACACATACAAAAAGGCTGCCACTTCAGTTAGGTGTTCCACATCAGCTTTGGACAGATCTGTATTTCTATAGTATTTCAAGTTCTGGAGTGTAATGGAAGCCCGTTAACACAGGGTTAATTATTCTGCTACAGAGCTGTCTGCATTACACAGAAAGGAAAGAAACAAGAGAGGGAGTGCAGTTTCTCCATTGTGTTTAGTGAAATCATACTTGGATTGGTTGATTTTGCACGGATATGGGAATGAGCAAGGAAGAGAAGACAACACCCATACATGTTATTTTAAGGGATGAAGCAAAAGATAGAAGGGTTTGGCTTCCTTTCCTTGGGCTGTACTGCCAGGTAGAAGCATACTTCCATTTCCTATATTTTCTCCTGGTGTTCAGAGCCTTTCTTTTCTCTTACAGCGATTGTAACATGGAATTAAAAAGAGATAAAATGAGATAAATCTTGCAGAATGTTAATGTAAACTACTGTCAGTGTCAATGTAAACTACTTCTTTCTGCCTCCTAAGAGGATGAACAATCAAAGACATGGGAACTTCCTTCTCTTGGGATGAACAAGCAGTTGTGCAGGGAGTACGTGACACTGCACTGCAACTTTCTAGACTATAGGTGGTTACAGACACAGTTTTTTAAAATTAGAAATAGCCCTTTTTAATTTTATGGGGCAACTGCTACATGTATAAGAGCTGAACCAAAACATTTAGACTGCGCACTACCATCTGTCTGTTGTTTTGGTTGTGGTGGTTTATACAGCTGTGTGAAAGACATTGCTTTATTTATGAATAGCAATGCTAACAAATTAATAACGTAACAAGCATGCTGCAAAGGTGCTGACCTTTAGAAAGGAAGAGCTGTAGCACAAAGAAGGCTGACTTTATTAGAATCTATTAGATGCTTCTGCAAGCAGTCCCAAGAGAGGAATTTCAGATAAGCCAGAACTGCGGAGCACCTGATGAGTCATTAGGAAGGTAAGCCCCATTTCATCAGAAAAATTGCACATCTGCTAGTGAGATCATGTGCATGAATGGCAGCTTCACTGTTGTCAATGATTTATTTTGATTTCAGTAAAATCTTGTTTATTTTTTTTATATAATAAATATTTCTGACTGCTGGTGTGATGAACTAGATGGCTAAAGCTAGGGTGAATTGCCATTTTAAAATGAATGTGCTCTCCCAGAATGGTTCTGGAGAGCTTCCCAGCTGACTTCTCTACAGGTTATTATTGACAGCTGCCAGACCTCAGGCTAGTTTTGACACTTTTATCCTTACGACTTTTTTTTTTCTACCAGTAGAATGTGCAGATTTAAGGGGTTTTTATCAGCATTTTCCCTTAGTGTATTTGCTGAGTGGAAAAGGGAGGAAGGTGCATAAGAGCTCTTGAGGCTATTTAATAGAACCCTTAAATATTTGTTTTTGAAGTTTGTGATAATTTGGACTTAGATCTGTCAACTTGACTTAAAATAACTGCTTACCCTGGCTTCTGTTGGAAAATACCGTATTCTAGGTCAATAGGAAGTTAGCTGTGATGTTCTCTTTTCTGACATGCTACCAAATAACTTGTCATGTGTCCTGTTATGGATGTGTGATTAATGCTGCTAAGAACAGTTTTCTGTGTCACATTTCAGTAGCCTTTTTTTACCCAATCCTGTTTCTAATGAAGTCTGTGAGAAATTATTAAATATCAGAGGAGTACAGAGTTGGATTTTGAGCTTCACTAACATCAGTATCATGTATTTCCATATGGAAATTGTTCTTCAGGGCTCCAGCTGAGCCATTGGGATACCTCTTCTAGTTCTGTATGCATTTTGAAGTGAGGTGAAAACCTGCTTTTCATTTTAACCATTTGTTTTGGATTGCTGAAATGAAGAAGAAATCATGCAGCTATAACATGCTCAAACAAACTTGACAATGAAGGAAGTGGAAGAATACTATCGGTGGCTGATTGCTGATGCTGTTTGCTTTGTGGATCTGTGTGAGATACAACCCTCTGTGAAGTTGGTGGTCTTGCAGGAGTCCATCTCCAAAAAGATGACTACACCCTGAAAAGTGACATGCCTATTGAGCAACTAAATATCTTCTGCCACACTTTTGAGTGATGATAATGGATGAGAAAATTCCCAATGTCAGACAAAAAAACCCCCAACAATCTGCATTTTGTTTTACTTTGCTGAAATGTTCAGTGCTTTCAGACTGTAAGGTTCACTTTCGATGCTCTTACGAATATTAATGTACTTGAAATGTCCTAGAAATAGGAGAGGAAAAAATTCCACAAGAATCAGTTTATTCTTTATTTCCTGACTGATTCTTTACTAAACAAAAGTTGGTGTGCTTAAATGTAGCCACATGAAGTTCACTGAAAAGTTTATCTGCTTATATCTTTTATGCAAGTGTAAGGCAGTTTCAGAGGGGTGGCTTGTTAAGCCACAGTAGGTAGAAAGCACCGATGCAAGATGCTTTAGGGGATTATCCATGGGAATTGTGTTGTTTGCTATTCATTTAATTTTTCGGATGTTTTTCCTTAAAGTCTGACACATCAAAAGCTTAAACAGCTTTTTTTAAATGTTTTACATTCTCAATAAGGAATCTACAGGAAGGTGTACAGACCAGCTAACACTCCTTACACATACAGTCACCAAGACTTGCAAGATACATGGTAAAGAAAGTGGTAGAAGACCCTTGACCTTCGTTTTCATGAGGAAAGAAGCCCAAAAAGTGGTCTGAGCCTTGTGAGGATAAATAAGGTGGAACCGCTTAACTTTTTTTTAATTATTGCAGTGAAGGGGCTAATGTTTGTATTCAGCTTTTTTAAAGTCATTTGAGGATAAAAAGTAAAAAATGTGTTACAAAAGTTTCTGGTGGGATGTGAGAAAAGGTGAAATCCCACAGAAAATGTGGAGACAAAACAATGGGAGCTGAAAGACTGAACTGAGCCCAGAACAGTATTTTTCTTTATTCAGCCTGGTGTTCTCCTCCAAAAGAATTAAAAGATTGACTCTAAAGTCACAGCAGTTGTGACTGGTCCGATGCTGGTTCTATCAGCTGCACAGTGGTGCATAGACACACGCACATACCCCTGATGGTTCAGGATAACAACACAGAACCACACACCACCCCTCACTGAACAACTCTTTAAGTCAGTGGTAAATATTGTTTTAAGTGAACACATGCTTCAGACAAAGATAAGGTTGTAAACTTTCATATGAGGAATATTGCTGGTATTGTGTATTACTGTCAAGACTAGAATGACTTGACTAGAGAGACAAGACAGCTTGATTTAACTTCGTATTAACTTCTTAGCGTATTGCATTCATTAGTCTTGGCTGCTGTCTCCAAAAATAGCACTTGAAAGTGCCTATGAATTAGGTTTTATGACATGAAAATGTCATTTCTGAAAGAATCAGATATCATACAAGATATGACAGTGCCCAGTGAACAAATTGGGAGCAAAACATTTTTGTCTTTCCCTTAGGTGAGGGTTGAACTCTAAATTTGGTTTTAGGTTAAGTGATGTAGACTTAAATAGCTGATTGGTTTGGTTTGGTTTTGGCTTGAGTGGTTTTTTTGTTGGGTTTTTTGTTTGTTTTTTAATTCATTTTGAGGTTGTTAAGATACCATTCAAAACTGATCTCCAATTTCAACTGCCTGTTTTTGTACAACAGGCTAAATTCAGGAATGATGGAGATTGTGAGTCAAGCAGGTTTATAGTAAATGTGTATAATTTATAGTGTGGCAGAAAGGGTAGGAAAGATATTCTGGAAAGTGGCTTCTTGTGGGCATATGGTAAATTACCTTCTTATTTTTTTTAAACTAAGTACTTGCATGTATTAAAATTTATAAAGGATGGTTAAATCATAATAAAAAGACATCATTGTAATAATATTACAGCTGTAATGAGGATATCAAGTGCTGTACATTCAGTGAAAGCAAAACAGTTGATGAAAGCAATTTAGATTGAATCCTTTATATAGTACAAGTATCTTCAATAATGAATTGATTCCTCCAGTCTGGAAAGCCTTTCATTCTTCAAGTCCCAGCTCAGAGACAAAGTCTTGTTTGATGTAAACAAACCTTTATTTGTGCTGCTGAAATCGCCAGGATTTAATTTTATATATATCTGTATTTCCCTGAGGAAAGCATCGATAATTGACTCACTCCAACGTGGAGCCTGTATGGTTCCAAAAATGGATGCTTCATTGATTATCTCTTTAAAAGGGCGGTGTGTCACTGCTACCTGGGCTTTAATTACAGTGAAGTCACTTTTTTTTTTCTTCCCCTGGTATGACAGCTATTCCTTTTTGTTTCATTGTTTGTTTTGGTTGGGTTTTATTTAAGCCGGTAGGAACACAGGAGGAGAGGTCTACCTGGGATTGTCTCGTTTTGTTGCTGTAGTTTGTTTAATACCACATTAAAGAAACTTGATAAATTTTAAATGTTATCTTTAAGCCATGAAACCATTTTAAGTGGCGTTTCTGATACAGACAAGTTACAGTCCAAGGTCACGCTTTTCTGATTCTGGCCATTGAAAAACAGACAATGATCGAGCACAGTATTTCAAGATGCTTCAACTTCATAGTTTGAAATCTAAAAGACGTGGACTAACAGACTTTGCTGAGATAGAACAGGGCTTGAAATTTTGCTTAGAATTAATGAATTTTCCAATAAATGGATTTATAACATGTAAGTTAGTGGTGAATATTGTGTACATTGAACTAAGGGCCATTGCAGGTACACAGAACTGGAGCCAAAGAAATGTTATCAGTGTCCTTGAGTATTACTGGGATTTTGATTTAACCTCCGAATAAAGCCAGAATTGCTGATATCACTTAAGATCTGTCAACTTACTATTGTTCACTTGCACCCCTTGCGTTTGGTGTTCAGGTGTCTATTTTGTGATGGGAATTCAGCTCACAGAAGACCCCAGCTGCTAGCAGTCCAGCAGGGTTAAAGCTGGCTTTGCTGAAGGATCAGCACAAATAAATGCATTGATTCTCCCTGGTCAAGCTCTTTACAGGAGTTCAGCTGTCTTCACTGAATATAGTGGTTAAAAAAAATATTTAATGCAGAGTAAAAAATATTTTGTAATATTGATGTTAAAGCTTTTTCCAGCTAGGTCATAATGTGAGAAAGAAAGAAAGAGGATGATACCTTTTTTTTGTCCATTCTATGATCTTAACTGCACTGTGTCTATCTCAGCTGTTCTTGAGTTAAGTGCCACACATACAGCTCTTGACCAGAGGGACCCACTTTTTTTTTTTTCCTCTTTCTTAAAGATAACTAAATAAACCCAGGAATCTGTTCGATGAAGATTTGGAATCAAATACTTTTCCTTCTGTATTCCCAGCTTATATATCTGTGCTGTAGGAGGAGGATTCTTCTGGCAAGTGAAAGAAAAAAGAACTGAATTTCCAGTAGCCCCCCAGTGCCAATCCCAGGAGGTATGTGTGACTTGCAGAAACTCCTTGCTGGAAGTGAAACTGCAGGTATCCGGCACCTCCGCACTCTGAGTCTTATTCTGTGATTTTGTTGGAGCCCAGTAGTACTTGGAAGAGTGACATTGCTATTGTCATTCAACAATATATAGTGCTATTCAGTGCAGTATTTGGTTCAGTATTTTGTGTGATCAGGTTTAAAGCTGCGAAAGCTTGAAGGAAAGCTGTCTGGCAAACACTCTCTCACTGAGGATTTTTTTCAAAGCTTTTGTATCTATGGAGAGTTAAATTAGGGTCAACGGAGAATTTAAAGTTAAGAATTAATTAGGGTAGGGTGAAGCAGTAAAATGCTTGGTCGAGGAAATCATTGAGGATATCAGTGAAGGGCAAAGAAGTCAAATATTTTAAAAAAGAAGTAATCTATTGTAGATAATATAATGAGAAGGCATACTGTGAGAGTCCCACCTACTCATTCTTAGCTGGAAAATAATGTGTTATAATTATGCATGTCGAGTATATGTGATTATGGTCACTTGTGGCTTGAAAATACTGGCAGAAATTTCTGTGTAGTGTGGTCTGATAATATACACTTAATCATAATAAATGAATTAGAGAGAAGTTATTTTGCTAACAAGTCAGGAAGTGTTCTGTAGAAATCGAAGGAAAATAGAATGCCTTTAAAAATTTTACTTGACACAAAATAACAATGCTGGTATTGTACCTTGCTATTAATTAATAACCCCAAATCCACACATCTGGTGGAATCTTGGCACCACTGAGATCAGTATTAAAAATTCTACTGTCGTATAGGGAGACTAATTTTATTGGGGAAAAAATACCATGCTTTTAATCAATTTTGGACCAATACATGGTGTCTTTACCAGTGCTTTTGCATATTCTTCTATTTTTTTCTCTTGAATTAATGTATCACACTAGGACATGTTGTCAGTGCAGGATACTGTATATCAGCATAGATGGTGATACAAAAGGAATTAGCATATTCTCATGAAAGATAATAATATACTGCTAGGTATCAGTCTTGGTATAGAGACATGTCAGTGGTGAGTGACAGGAACTCACATTGCACTGGATAAGCAGATGTTATGAATAATAGTTTGCTTAGTGAGGGTAGATGTTTCTGTGTCTCAGCTGGGCCTGCAGGTCCCAGAAGCAGATCTCAAATGCTTATTTTTCCTTCTATTGCACCTTGATTAGCCTTGATGTAAACTAAAGATATCTGAGAGAGGTGGGATGGACTGTACTAAATAAACTGAAGGTATTCGGTAAATGCAGCCTTTCAGCAATTTCTCCCTCTCCCAAATAATTTTTTAAGGTATGAAACCAAGATAACTGTGGCTAGATCTGTGAAATGGATTGAAATGTCCTCACTCACACCTGAGCCCAAGTGCACTTATTTCTTTAACCTCCTGTAGACTTGGTAATAAATTGATTTGTAAGGTGGTAGGTGACTGAAGAGTGATCTGGGCAAGTATTTAACTCTTCTTCTTGGCATGCTTCCTCTAGTTAAAAAAAAAAAAAAGAAATTAAAAATGTGGTGTTCATGTGATTGTTTATTCCCCTTCATTGTGAGAAGGCTTTATGGGTTCTTCTTCCTTCCTTGTGAAATGGAAGAAAACATCACAAGAGAATCTCTAATGGAATCTCAGCTGAATCCTACCATCAAGAGGACAGTACAATTTCTGTCTTCTTCCAAGGCTCCCTCTTGGAGACTTTTTTGCTTTGGCAGAGAAGGAATTAAATAATATGCTGAGGAAAACTAGCTTTTGAATGTCTGTGTGCTTATTAGTGGTTGATAAGTGCTGCTGGGTTAATAGACACCTGGACCTAAAAAAAAAAAAAAAAATCAGTATTTCTTAGCAGCAAAGAGAAAGTTTTCTTGTTTGTGTTATTCTGGCTGCAACATATGGGATCAGAGGAACCCAGGTGTGGGGGAGATAAATGTTACTTTTGATAAAGAATGCTTGTGGGAGAAAAAGGAGGAACAGGAATGGTGTCTGCATGAACATACAGCAAGAAGAGAGCTTTTAGCACAGCCAGGACCACAGAGACTGGAGAGGATGCAAAGGCCGTCCACACAATGGGTGGAAGGTAAGACTTTTTTCAGTTCTGCTAAGTGAACTGTAGAAAATGTATTACATGGAGAAAGCCACCGAAAAATCATTTCATTGACATCCCAAAGGAGCATACCCATCTCGAAAAGGTAAGGTAATTGGTTAACCGAGTTCAGTTTTGTGGTTTTTCTTTCATATCCTTTCTTTAATTGACAGCGGTCACTGTTCTCACAACCCTTTTGGTAGACTTGTATCAAGCGATCTCAGAAAAAGGTGAAGGCAGTACCATTTCTGTATTATAGAATCATAGAATCATCTGGTTGGAAGACACCTTAAAGATCACTGAGTCCAACTGTTACCCCTGCACTGCCAGGGTCCCTAAACCATGTCCCTCAGCACCACATCCACATGGTTTTTAAACACTTCCAGTGATGGGGACTCCACCACCTCCCTGGGCAGCCTGTTCCAATGCTTAATAACCCTCTCTGTAAAGAAATTTTTCCTAATATCTAACCTAAACCTCCCCTGGCGCAACTTATGGCCATTCCTACTTGACCTGTCATTCTTAATATGGGAGAAGAGATCGACCCCCACCTCCCTACAACTTCCTTTCAGGTAACTGTAGAGAGCAATAAGGTCCCCCCTGAGCCTCCTCTTCTCCAGACTAAACAGTCCCAGCTCCTTCAGCCGCTCCTCATAGGACAAGTTCTCCAAACCCTTCACCAGCTTCGTTGCCCTTCTCTGAACCCGCTCCAGCACCTCAACATCCTTCCTGAAGTGAGGGGCTCAAAACTGGACACAGTATTCAAGGTGTGGTCTCACCAATGCCAAGTACAGGGGGACAATTTACATCAAGCAAAATATTAATTAATATTTTGAATATAGTAAATAACCTCACTTTTTCTGTCTTCCAGCCTCAGTGATAATCTTGAGGAAAAGTACCCTTTTTTTTATTAAACCCTTTTGCTATTCACAGAGGAATGGATTCAGCACCACATAGAACATTAAAATCTGTTTTAAATGTTTTTGCTTTTTTTATGACCCAGCATTACAAAGCTAGTAGACAGAGTAATAGAGAACTCTGTATATTTCAAGTGTTTTACCATCTCTTCTCCTGACTGTCCAAGTGTAGCTTTGTTTTCCTATTCGCTTGTTGTCAAGGAATACATAGTTGTTAACAACTGACGTTGAAGGACGCCATCAGTCCTGTGACTTGATGGTGTCAGTAAAATTTGTATAAGACATGAGCTCAGATCTCAGAAACTACTGTACAGCCTCAGTCTAAATAATTGGATTGTATCTGAGGTGATAAAATAAAACCATTTAGGGAATCTTGCTAAAGAATAAGTAAAATGCTGAATAAATCATATTTTCTAGAGTGACTTAAAAATCTGCAGATAAGCAGAGGCTACCACTTAGCTCTGTGTGTTCATCACGTAGGATTCTTCCTGACTGGTTCTTATTAACTCTGGTGGCAGAACTGGGTATATGGTGTTTCTCAAGGCGTTGCCAGCTCGTGCTGAGTTGTGTTTCTCTGCCTACAGCTATGTTTACTGCTCACTCTAAACCGAAAATAAATTAAAAATAGACTGAATGTACTCTTGGAATAAAAAGGAAACGAGAAATTGGAATTTGTAGTCTCCTAAGGTTTAATGAATGAGCATGAATCTAAATACTTGAATAGAAACAAAATGCTTTTCCCTGTTCTTTAACGATTAATCTTTCTCACACAAAGAATTAAAAAGTATTAAAATCTACATTTGAGAGCTCATACTGTGGGATTCCATTGACCCCTAAGCATTTTGTGACCTCAGAAAGCATTTGCTCTTCTTTTATAAAGAAAATTATTGAAACGTAGAAAAAGTTTTCTCATGCATGTCTGCATACAAGTCAAAACAAATCTTTAATTAAATGGATTTTGATCTAGGGCTTACAAAAAGTTTCCATTTTAGATTAAAATCTTGATGAAAAACATTTAGTTCTTTAGGTGAAACTAGATGAATAAGAAACAGCCAACAGCAATGACAGGAATATCCAGCTTTTCTTATATCTAGAAGCAGCTTCTTATCAGGTCTTTGATTCCATTTGTCTTCAGGTATTGTTAAAATGTACTGTTTATCTCTGCTTCTAGAAGATCAGTAGATAAGGCTAAGTATGGTTAAAGATACTGTATTTGTATGGTAGGGAATGAAACCCTTACTAAGTGTAACTGACTCTGGAAATACGACCTGAGCTTTGCCTTTAAAGTACATTGTCATAAACCCAAAGCCAGAAAAAGAAAAAAACCCAGCCTTTTGAGGTATGATTACTTAAACATTTCGCCAGAAGAAAAGTATAAATATTATAAAACTGAAAATGCAAATTTTGAAGGAAGAACATCTGGTACCAATTGCTTATAATTATTTTGCAAATTATGTTTTTCCCAGTGGCATCATATTGTTTTAATTGATTTCCCAATATTTGACAAAAATACAAACACACAGTGCATGCCAATCATTGAAATAACTCTAATAATAATAAAACCACTTCACATTCACGCTCTTGAGTGGTGATACTATTTGGTGGGTTAGTTATCAAAGAAATGCTTTACTGAAACTTGTGTAAACAGTCCTGAGTTGATGTTGAATAGACGTACACGGGAACAACCCACGTACGTATTTGTTGAGCCACTGACACAGGAAAAGGTCGAAGAGGTGCTGGAGTTCAAACACAAACATGCAGTTAGAAAGTCAGTTCTTTGAAAACTCAGTTCTTGGACCAACCAGAGAGATGGAAATGCAGCATTTGGAGATGTAGCTAAGGAAATGAATATGCTCTGTGGAAAATGAATCAGCTTTGTTAGAAAATGGAGAACTTTTTGAAATAAAGGAGTAGGCACAGGAGGAGTAATTAAAATTAAATTGAATTGCTGTCATTTAAATTAAATATAGATAAAAGAACAAGGAAAAGCTGTTGCACATGTAAAAGCACATTACTAAGGTTGCTACACCCTTCAAATGAAGTAAATATATGTATTTAAGCAAATGAGTCTAGAAAAGCAATTGGAAAACTTAGATTTAAATGAGCTTCTGAGCATAATATATATGCTAGAAACTACCGTGCTAGAAACACACATGCTTGAAGAAAAATAGTGAAACATTGCTATACTAAGACACAGAGTGTGAGGGACACACTGAGTAGATTGCTGATGAAAAGACTGGAGTTGAATGCAAATGAAAACTAGGAAAAATGGGATATGTCAGTGTGTTAGTAACAAGCATTTTGACATTTGAGGAAAACCTGTATTTGTGTGTAACGCAGCTATGAAATGAGACAGCAATACTGAGTTCAGCGTGTTGCGGGAACTCAGCCTGTGAGAGAAGGAATCTCAATGATAAGGTTCAGTTAGGTAAGACAATGTCATGGGAGGTGTGGTGCAGAGAACACATTTTAGGGATTTCGTAAGTAACTACTTCAGATGGCATAGTTTGGTAACACCTAGGAGATAGATACACCTTGGCCTAGTTGGTCATTGTGCAAGAAATGCTGCAAAATGAGACAGTTTTATTCTGATAGTAGCATATTCAGATTTAATCTCCCTACTGAAACCATTTTTTTAAGTCAACATGTATATAGTTTTAGGAACATGAACAATGTACAAATGAGAAGTCCTTCTGAAAAACGAATTGAGAGACAGCCAATAGGCAGACAGTTGGCAGGTGATGGGTAGAGTATTTTAAATACTAGATTGATAAACTCCCGGAAGTATAAACAAATTAAAAATGTCTGGCACGGCTTTGTGGAATAAAGAAGTCTACAGAGGTAAAAAGGTTTCCCTTGAAGAATTAGAGTATCATCTAAAGAACAACACAAAAGAACATAACCATGACATTACAGAGCAACTGAGCAAAAAGAGATGAACAACTTGGAAAGAGGTTGCGTAACTACGAACAATACTTTTTCAAATTACCAATAAGGGGAAAATCAACTGTGAGCTGCGAAGCCACTGTAGATGGTCAGTCATAGAGATGATCAAGGTACAAAATGACGTGAACCTAAGGTTTTACCAGAAAGTTGTAGTTTTGCGTGTGTACCCTTCTTTGCAGGGGAAATGTTAATACCTCAAATTGAGGTATTAGAAGAAAAAGTTAGTTGGCAGGGCCAGATGGCTTTAACTGGAGTTCTAAAGCATTTCATCTTTGAAAAATCTGTAGTCTGTAGTCTTGTCTTTTAGACTGCCTTCAGCATGAGTAAAACAGAAAGTAGCAAAGGAGCCCCGCAGGTGTGAGGAATTTTGAAATTACATATGAATCTGCTATTTGTAATTGTACGCACAGCTACTTAAAGTAAAACTGAGGGTTTGTATTGCGAAGATTAGCGTGGTTTAGTAAAGGGAGGTTACGCTAACAAATTACTGAAGGAGTGAGATCACAGGTGGACTGCAAGCCATAGCTGTCTCACATTGTATAGTTAGGGTTTTTTTGAAGCTATTCCTCCAAGAACTTTTAAGGAGTGTAAACTGCCTTGAGATACCAGCAGAGTTTTCATATGGATAAACAATGGGTTAAAGATTAAAGCACTTAATGGCTAATCTGGGAAGTCAGGTTTAAATCTTAGGCTGTTGATGTTCATTGATCTATTTCTTTTTTGGTGAAGATTTATTAATACAAAAGCTTGGTGTATTCTTAATTTAGGGTTGATTTTTCTTTTTTTAATGGAAAAACTTTGAACATTTCAGCCATTTTCTTGAGATGGGAAAAGCACTGCTTAAGTTTTAACTTCTTGGTAATCACTTCCTGAATTTATCCTGAAGAATTCAAGAAGATTCAGTAAGTGAGTCCATAAACACTATCCAACAATTTCAAGTTGTTTTAAATCTGTTAAGTCACCCGAGTCTTCTCTACAAGAGTTAGTCTGTTGCCCAACTCATAACTACATCAGATTTGTGGTCTTGGCTTATCTTTCTGTTTTTCCATGTCTTGGTATCAGTATTTATAAAGAAACACAATGGTATGTTTCAAGAAAATTGACAAGCATGAAGAAACTCTGTATGAGTTGCAAAGCTGTATATCTCTTTTCCCCTCTATATTATGTAGTGAAACCTTAAGGCGCTTCCAGAGATGAATAAATGAATACACTGAGTAGCAAGATCTTGTTTGTAACATAAAAACTAGATTGCATTTGGTGCAGCTGTCTTTAGCGTCTGTATGTTAGACCTGTGAGACTATATCTAGTTTTAAAACTTTATGGCTTTGCTTTACAGCTGTAAAGCAGATTACAGCAACACAGAAAAAATGTAAGAAATATCATATACATTACCCTAAAGCCAGATTATAACCATTTCAACATGCCAAACAAAAAGCACATCCATCAAATACTCAGAGGAAGGTGCCAGGAAGAGATGTGATGTGTATAATGGGCCTTGTGTACGAACAACTTCTGTAGCAACTATTTTGGTCATAGAAATGATCTTTACTATTTAAATAGTTAAATTGATGTGATCCCTGTAGTGACTAGTTATACTGCAATAAAATGAAAGTGTGTTTGTGTCAATATGTTAAGTTCATACTGATATAATGCATGTTCTGAAGGAAATTGTTCCAGTCGGTCATTATGTAGTTAGGGTAATTATGGACAAGGTCACAGGAACAAACTTCTCTCTAATGAGCTGCCTTTCTCAGTCTTAAGTTCAGCACACAAGAATTCATGGATGAAATAAATGCGCATATCCTTTGGAAAAGATTCTCCTGTACATTATCATTAGGGAACAATAATTTAGATTTCTGGTCAACAAGAACAAGTTGCAATCACTAATGTTTTCCCCAGGAGTTTCTCGTGGTGCTGTGTTGGTTTGTACGTTCTTCACTGAATGTTTCATCTGGAGTGAGTGTATATGATAACAATGTCAGCTTTTTACTTTATAACCTTATGTGTAATTTCAGTGTTGCATTTCTCTTTACTGCTGTGTTGAGAGTAGTAGTACTGGTATTTCTGAAGTAGAACTTGACTACAGTGAACATTGTTTTACAAGATAGATAAGATTTCAGTGAATCCATTCTCCAGCCATTGTGAAACTCTCCCTACCAGACAGCACCAACTAAATAGGTTTGTGAAAATGTACTGGCATGCCGTCAGTATAATGCAGGTGAACCTAAAGCTCATCTCTGCTAAGGCTGGTAATGGCAACAGAAACTCCTGTACTGACAAAAAGTGCAGTAAATTTACATCTGATGTGAATGAGTTATCTCAGAATCTCTCTGTAAATGAGATACATGAGTAAATATCAGGTCTGCAGAAAGAACATCTTATGTTTCTTGAAATGGCAAATGCTTTTCATGAATTTGATTTTTCTTTTAAAAGCCCACTGTGACACAAGAAAATGCTTACATAAGCCTGAAATTTTATAGGCTTTGGGCACAGGCTCTGCTCACAGATGTAACAAAATAACAATACAGCAAACCTCTGGGGTCTGATCTTTGTGCAGGGACCGTTTCTGTTCTTGCTTGTACAATGCCTCCCACAATGGGGTGTATCCTCTAGGCAATACAGATTGCATATAATAAATAATGATGTCGGAAGCAAAGAGTTTATTCACATTTTACAGTAAACAGATGAAAATGAAACATCTACGATTTGCAGCCATCTTAAAAAAGGTTCTCTGTGTGTGTTGTGTGTTTGTGTATGCATATCAACCAACGACAAGCAAAGATAGAAACAACTGGATTTGGAATTTTAGAATGCCTCATGTTTTCCTTCCATCAATTTTCCCCAGTACTGAGATGACGAAGTGTCACCTCTGCATGTTCTACAGTAACAGAAGCAAAAAACTGATGGAATTATTGTGGGTTTGCAACTTTCTTCATAGTGCCATGTAAATATCAGTGTTCGCTACCAACAGTATGTGAGCCAGAAGAATGGCACAGTGAAAAGCGTGGTCTTCTGCTTCGTTGATAAAAAGTTCAAAGAACGTGCATGAAAAGGTCTCTGTTGCCAAAAAGTAAAAATAAATTTAAAAAATCATTATGTCCAGTTTTTGTATTTTTTTTCTAGATATTTTTTCTTTTCAAATATTTGAATGCCTATATTAAAAAAATAGGCCTAAGACTGTTTTAGTAACTTTGGCTTAACCTCCCTTACAGGTGATTCCAAAGGTGTGGCTTGCAAAGGCTCGTTATCAGCTGTGGCATGTTCCATTAGCCTCAGTTTTGATGGCTCAGGACCTCACCAAGACTCCTTGTGTCTTAGTGGTGTGTATTAGCTCCTGCTTAATTGTTTAGCAATGGGAAATTTGTTTCTGATAAATTCAGTAAGAATTTTCCACTCGAATTCCGTTCACTTCTGCAATTTCAGGGATCTAATGCTACAGAGTTTAGTATGAATTCAAATATAGTATCAACAGAGTTGAGATAAAACAACCTAAATTCTCAGACGCTGGCCAAATTGCCACCTTTTTTAAGACCAAATGAACAATTGACATTCTGGTTCTGCTGAAGAGAAAAATAGTTTTTACTTGTGGGACCGAACAGACTATGCCCAGTGCTTTACATAACCACAGTACTTGCCGTGAATTTTGTTCTGTTTGTGTTTCCTTCAAGATTTCACTGGTTCCCTTGATGTCAATATCTTTAATGAGTTGTAAATCAGCGCCAAATTTAGCTTCTACCTGAAGCACTAAACCAACAAAAGCAAAGCAATTCTGAATTCACTAAATCTTAATGTTGTTTTAAAATAGTTTTTAATGGGGTTAATTTCTTTAGGTTTTTCTTTCTCTCAGGGTACTATAACTTGATTGATATAGTTTCCTTTCATTTTGACATTGTAACACGGTCTCATTAGGCCTGCAATGAAATTGAATTGCCGTCATAATATCACATCATAAAGGCATATTAACAAAATCTCGATAGACTTCTATTGGAATCATTTTTCCATCATAACCTTAATGTCATTGAAGAAGGCTCTTCCTGAGTGTAGGAAGAAAGCATAGGAGGAAACAAACCGCCTGTGGGACTCTCATTTTTAAGACCTAGGTTTGTCTTGCATTTCTTACCAGTTACAGCAAACTAACTGGTTCAAATTTTACAGATAAATACTGTGTGGTATCTCAGTTATAACTCCGGTCAAATCCATCACTTATTGTTTGTGGTTCAGCCCTCAGAAGTCTTAGTAACCAGTGATGCCTCACTATTTTTTAGAGTGCTCTTTATAACCCCTACTTTTCTTACTTAAGCAAGCAAGAATAGTTTTATCCATTTATAATATGACAAGATATCGCTGACATCTTTTGGTGACATGTGGGAGTTGTCAAACTTCCAGCTATCTTTTGATCCTTGTTTTATGCATAAGACAGATTTTAATCTTCTTCACTAATTTACTGTCTTTAAGTCTGATTGGTTGGCTCCATTTTATAAAGCTGAACATTTCATACAGCTGAACTAAAACTGGTTTTGCCAGTTGATTACAGGGCAGAATTTAAAATTTGGGGAACTTTTCAGTGTTTTTTGAGACTATTGCTAAAGCTTATTTGCTGGACTGAGGTACTGCATTTTCATTACCATTAGTTGTGCTAACAGCGTCTGGGTGGGTTAGTCAAAGAATAGAACTCAGACAGTAGGCAGTACATAACGTTAGACATATGTAGATGAAATCTTATTAATAGCCATAGCGTATTTCAGTGTAAATGAAAATACCTGCCTCAGCAGAGAGCAGATGATTTATAAAAAATCTCAGTGGTTAGGTTAACTTTATGAAATTGTGTGTTTCTTCTACGGTATTCTATCCTTTTCCAACAGCTCTAATAAATGAGAGCTTTAAAGCAGAGCAGCTCTAACATCATAATATGTGGACTAGATACAATGTGTTCTGACCGTCCTAGAAATAGGAAAGAGTTTGTGGTAGGAAAGGTTCAGATAAAACTGAGTTTTCATGGAAAGATGGAATCCGTGATTCACCCCATTCATCCTGAAATTTTTCTTCATACAGAAAGGAAGGTAGGAATAAAGGATTACTATGAGTAGTAAATGACTCTCACATTTGGCAGAAGCTGTCTGAGTCCAAAAAAGAGTGAGCAACAGTCGTATAGGAACAGGAGCACTCTCCACAGGTGCAGTGGGCACAGAAAAGTCTAATTCTGCAAAATACATGCCATGAGCATAATAGCCTGTGCACAAGCAGTGAGGCGGTGGGATCCATGTTTAATGTTGGATCTATTCTATATTCCTTACTCCTTCCTATTTGGAGCTCATAGCTTCTGCAATGGTTAAAGTCTCCGGCAAATTTTATATTCCTCTGATTAAAACTTTTTAATTGCACTACTTTATTTGGCTTAGTGTTTTGCTAATTAATAAGTTTTTCTATTGCCCAGGCACTGAGCAGTTGCAGTTCACACCACGGAATACAGATGCTTTGGAAGAGAGGATGATGCAAAGTGCAGCTTTGCTAAGTGAAGTATCTGAAGACATTTGCATGATTAACTTCTTGACTATCCTGGGATGATTAGATCTGCTGAAGTCACATGTTTAAAGCATTCAGCCAATTTAATCAGCCTGAAAAGGCTTAATTTATTTCCAAGTGTTTAGTGTGATTATTGGTTTAAATCATAAACAAAAGTTAACAGAAAAAAAAGACAGACGTGGGTGGTGCATCAGTTATTACTTTATGTAACGAGGCATACTGGTATTTCATGGCATATTCTAACAGAGAACATGCATATTTTTTCATATTGGCCACTGTGTATTATGTTAAAGTAAAATATGTAACAAAATCAACACCTCCTTCTTTAAGTCAGCCCCCACTCCCCTTCCTGCCTCTGTGATCACAGCCTGAATTTTCACAGCTCCTGCATCACTGACGTGCATTTTCAGTACAGAGTTACAGAGTACTGAGAAGTGATGTGACAACCAATTCTCTTTTGCTCTTTCTTTCTCTCTTGAGTATTCTTCCCAGTTTTTTTAAATGAGAAAGAAAATTAATATAGGTGATACTAAAAACTGTTTATAGGAAGCATTGAAACCAGGAAGATGTGTAATTATAATGGTTTTTGTTGCTGTTTGCAATACAGCACAAAAGCAGTCTGTGCCTTTTCAGAGGGCATCCTTTATGAAGATGTTATTAATCTAAGGAACAATAGTATCATTTATTAACTTTGGCTGTGTCATCATCCTAGACTTTTGTGTCTTGAAAGTATCACTGTAACATTAATGAGCTGATCCGTGCAGTACCCTGTGAGGTAGGTGAATATTATTAAAACTGCTGAAATGTGTATCCGCAAATAATTATTTCATGAAAAACTGCCTGGTATTATTCAAAACATTTACTCAGGTGACTGGGGAGATGCTTCTCAGGTTCGCTTGGGGAAATTGGGAATGCCCCAGACAAGGAGCTCACTTAGTGTCAAAGTTGGTGTGAGGAATCAGCTACGAATTATGGTCTTCACTGCTGCAGTGTATCTTTAAACATACTGCACTCCCTCCTACAAGGACATCGTGGGAAAATCACAGCATATCTATTGTACAGTCCAGTATGGTGTTTGGGCTTTACCTGTTGTGGTACATGTACCTTTTTATTAAACATAGGTTTCTTCTAACTGAAAACTTGTTGGTTGGTTGGTTTCAGTGTACCAGAAAGAGACTTTCCTCCACCTAGGTTCCCAAACCAAGCGGTTTTATGTCTTACTTGCACACAAGGTGTCACTACTGTTTTGCATGGTGCAGCATTCCCCTGAGCTGCTGGTGGTGTGCAAGGGTGCTGCTCCTGGGTGTAGCAAAAGCTCAGTCCCACCCTACTGCAATGACTGGGGGTGCCCAGTTGGTGTG
>NW_010406690.1:659-1733 GCF_000710305.1 Buceros rhinoceros silvestris | reverse complement strand
CTGCTGACTTCTTAATTTCTGTGGATTCAGTTTCACAAAGCCTGCAGGGAAAGTTAAGATTGTATTTAATCTCTCACCTTAAATGACTTTTCTAAGTTCCTTTTCTTGGCCAGTTTGGTGTGAATATGGTGTTCATACGCTGGGATGTGGAAGGATGGATGCTGCTGCGGCCATGACACACTTTCTCCTAAGTGTCATCATCTACGGTGTGATCAAGTGGAGAATATAACCTTCAACAATGTCTCTCTGGAACATTTCAGAATAACACTTAAATTATTACAGTCCTGGGTAAGTAGAATATGAATATGAGCCTTGCCTAATCTCTGTGGCACTCCTGTGTGTGCAAGTACTTGAAGTGTTGTGGACACCACAGTGTACCAGTGTAAATGTAAATGCGCTCTCTTTTGTTCTTTGTGAGCACTCCAGTTATTTCTTTAAACTCATTTGGAAAATAAATGGATCGTTTTGAGACTTGTACCCAAGACTGATACTGTACTTCTAGACCTCTGGAAGGATAAAAGTGCAAAACAACTTTCAGAATTTACAGATTTAGTTTGGAAAAGAATAGGATGCAGCTCAGAGGGGAGAGGTAGAAAGTATTTTGCATCAGTAGTGCTGTGGGTAAAACAGCCTTTGACCTGGGCCACTTTTAGTGAATTTAAGTTACTGGCAATTAATGTCAGGTTCTGGTCAGTAATCTGGGTAGTAGCTAAAAAAACCCATAAATATTTAAATAAGCATCTTTCTTCCTCCTTTCTCAGGCTCGGTTTAACCTGATCACCTGTCCTCTGCCTTCCTAAACCCATCCTTCTGCCTGTCCCATCTCGGTGTGGGCTGCCCGTGGCCACAGTCCCTCAGCGGGTCCCGCCGGGCACCGGCCGCCTGCAGCTGTGTTCCCTCAGCGATGGCAAGGGGTCCCTCCTTCCAGGAGTGCGTCCATCCCTCCCTCCTTGCCTCCTCACCTCTCCTCAGGCATCACCCTGTGTGTTTCCTTACGTGTTTCCTCACATCTCGTCCCGGACCTGCCCCGGCGCCTCGGGGGATGTGTCTGAGGGGCGGCACCATGCTCCGCTC
>NW_010406690.1:0-611 GCF_000710305.1 Buceros rhinoceros silvestris | reverse complement strand
GCCCTGCCCCGGCGCCTCGGGGGAGTTGTCTGAGGGGCGGCACCGTGCTCCGCTCTGGCTGCTGCGGCTTTGGCGCCCAGCGGGTTGCTCCCATCAGGCTGCAGCAGCCTGGAACCGGCTGTGACCGGTGCTGGGCGGCTCACGGGCTCCTCCCAGACAGGCACTGCTGCAGCCCCTGGCTGCCGAAACGCCTCCGTACAGGTAGGAATAAATGGGATTTGTGTCGTTCCAGGCAGGGGATGTCTCTGCAGGAGGCGGAGGTTGGTTTGGTGGCACTTTGTGCGGTAATCCCGTGTCGTCAGAAGGCGGCTGCCTCCCGGTCTGAACAGGAGCGTGGCTTGCAAGAGGCACAAAACAAATTTTCCTTGGTTGTGGTTATGTTTCCCCACATTTAGGATATAATCCATCATACCTCAGAGTGCTGGAGAGGATGGGGAGGCGAGGGCAGGGGCAGCGGGAGGCCCAGGAGCCCTGCCTGGCTGGGTTTAGTTGTGCACTTCAGGCCAGGATTGGGGGGAGCATGGTGAGTGTCTCCAAATTGCTTCAAAGAAAAAGGGAATAATTTGTTTTCCGTTGCTTCTGGGGACAGGGTAAAGAATAATGGAATTAAA
>NW_010406689.1:1182-3549 GCF_000710305.1 Buceros rhinoceros silvestris | reverse complement strand
CCACTACTTCCTGCGACCGCCCTTCAGGCCCCATGGCTTGGTTTTCCCAGGGCTCAAATAATACAGGAACAGAGAAAAGGGTCCACCTTTGCAGGACCTGGTGCTAACGCAACTTCCCCGAGTCTCAAGCCAAAGGTACCGATTTACTGACGAATTTCCCGGGGCACGACACGCCAGCCCCAGGCACCTTTCTGACCTGGCTGTACCCATCAGTCTCTGCCAAAATACTTGCAATGCAGGAGAACGATTCTGCTGAGACAGTGAACGGCGTCTGAAGGTAGGCTAGGAAATATCGAGCGGCAGAGTGGGAGAAGGAGATGCTGAGAACAGTATTTCAGGGCGTCCTAATAAAGCCCCAGTAAATCTCTTTCCTCATAAGAAAGTTAGAAATATGAGGGCATCTGACCCTTTTATTAGTCTTCCAAGAAGCAGGAAATAAGGTAAAATCTTTAAATGATGGCTTATGACTCACACTGGTCTCTTTCAACTATCGGCTACTGCAAGACGTGCATGTGGCATTTAAAAAAAAAAAAACACCAACAACAACCCACCAACCAAGCAAAAAAACCAAACCCAAAACCAAACAAACAAACAAAACAGAACAGGATCTGTAAGCCCAAACTCCCGTGACTCATAATGTTTAATAACTAAGTTCAACTTTGCGTGTCTGTGTGTGTGTTTGCATTTCCATTGTCAAAGAATGGGAGTGTATGTTCTTCTCCTGTTAGATTCGCAATTTCATGGTGATTTCAACATTCCTTAACGACCCATCCCACAGAGGTGTCTAAAAGCACCTACAGATTATCTCCCATCTCTCTACTACTCTAATGTGACACACCTACCTACACTTTAGGGGTACATCATCTGAGACAGATTTACAGTTCAACCCTCTCAGCAGACAGGAGGAGAGATCTGCGTGGAATATAAATTCAAGAATGTAATTCTTTCTCAAACAAATAATCTGTTCCCTTTCAAATATAATTAATGTTTTGATAGTGCATTTCTTGTGAGAGAGAGATACAAAAACAGAGGCAACCTCTTGGATCTCTGTTTGTATATTTGCAACAGGAATTTACAGTACCTATCTCGTGAATGTGACAGATAGGGTGTTTTAAACATTTAGAAGTTTATTTATTAGCAGACTACAGCAGGAAACTGATAGGTCTTCGCTCTCCACCGTGCCCATTTTACGCACGTTTTTGTTGCAAAGGAAATTGCCGTTGCAGGAGGAGGGCATTAGTGTTTCATTGGCATGAGGAATGTTTCCTAGTTCTCAGGATGCAGTCTTCTGTCCTGTTGTGCTTGGGAGGCACGTGTCCTTGCGCTTTGTCTTTCAGTCTCCTCTATCTTTCCGTGGGGCTCAGCCTACACCCCTCTTTTGCCCGCGGGGAGTAAAGGAAAAGCTCCCAAACGCAGTGGGAACAGACAGCATTTCGGTTTTGACAGTCTTCAGCGTTCAGACTGGTCCGGGCAACGACGTGTTTCAAGTCTTACAGTCTGAACAAAGCCATGTTTGAAAATGCTCGGTACATTTGTCAGATGCTTGTTAAATACTGTGATATGATCGTATGGCTCATTACTTATAGATCCGCTACCAAATCCAGCGGGGCTGAGTTATCCTTTTTTTCTTTCCTCCCTCTCTCCCTCTCTTGTCTTTTTTCTTTCTAACACCGGTTTCACAGGAAGGTACGCGAAAGCGATTCTGCCGTACCGAGGGACACGAAACCGAACGACATTAATTCTGACTGCCTACATCGTTTCTAAAGCACCACACAAAATTGCCTTGGTGAAGAAATCTCCAAGTGCTACAAACGTTGGAGATCGGCTTGAGATCAAAGCCTGTCCCGTTCATGAATGGCCTGATTCGGCTTCCACTGTATGAAAAGTAAATTTCCCGTTCGTATCACTGGACACTGCATTGGTTCCCATTACGTCTATAGCCTAGCATTACACTTTGGCATGCCGTTTATTTTCCGTAGTCATGTTATTTTTAAAAATCCGAGTGTTAAATGGAACCTTGTTACAGAGAAATCTTTAAAAACATTGTTTTCCAACTGGGGTTGCCTTGTCTCTCTTTGCTCAAACTGGTATTTTCAAAGAAAGGGGGGACACGTCTGAAAATCACTTTTCACAGAGAGAATCAGACCTATAGTCTGTCTGGAAGTCTTCACCATTAGTAATATACGTCATTACTAACCCTGAAAAATGATCAGTGGGCTTAAAGGAGTTGGGATTGCATTTTCAAAAGAGTACAAGGCCATCTAGTTGTAAAGGAAACAGGCTTGGCTATTCTGATGGGGGGGGGGGGGGGGGAAAAAAAACAAAAAAAAAAAAAAAGAACCGGGGAAAACAAGGGAAAAAAAAATA
>NW_010406689.1:0-1126 GCF_000710305.1 Buceros rhinoceros silvestris | reverse complement strand
GGGGGGTGTGAAGAAAGAAAAAAACAACAAAAAAGGACCGGGGAAAAAAAGGGAAAAAACCCTTCCAGATAAATTTTTTCTCAGGAGTTTATCGTCTCTGGACAGATTGTTACAGATCACAGAGTGTTACCTCTCCACATAGGAGTAAGATAACTTGGATATAGAGTATACAGTATTGTAACCTCCTTTTAATTTTATCTTACGAGTTCTCTGGATTTACCTTTTCCAGAAACGCCTGAAACGTCTTGTAAACACCTGGACACTATGACAGAGATAACCTTACTTCAATACAAAGTTACCAACCTCAGTCATTGAGATCCAATTAATTCGATGTTTGCCTCCAGTGATCTGTGAAAAAAAAAAATACGGGGACACGCACACACACACACACACAAAAGGAAAATATTTACCGCATTGATCTAATAATATCTAAGAAAATGTCAAATACACACTTTTTAACTAATTTCTTTTAAAATAATAAAAAACAACAGAGAGAACTTTGGTACCTTTGGGATGTGCAACTGGTTTTTTTTTTTTTGTTTTGTTTTTTTTTTGTCAAAGGCTAACATTAGGGCTGGTCGCACTTACGTTCAGAAAATATTGTTATTTTTCTTAATGGGGAAAATTGGACTCCCGCGACTTAGATCTGCGGTTTTTAGAACTGGGATGGAAATTGGACTGACACCACTTTGCACTTTAACAATCGGATTTCGTCAGGGTACAAGTTGTTTGTTTAACCCGACAGCTCCGTGCACCCCGTCGCACGCTTTTACACACTCATTAAAACGATTATTCACGACCTGTCGAGTGTTTTCTCGTTCATTCACAGGAAAGACTTAGCGCTCTAAGATTCAAGCGCATACGGTCAGCTATACCACGGGCCGAGAGGAGAGACTGCTTATCTCTGTGATCATCTGATGCGAGGCCGTCTTATCTCTACAGGTTGTAAAGCAGCAGTTGCGAGAGTTAAAAAAAAAAAAGAAAAAATCCTTCCCCCTCCCTCCCGACAAAACTTGCCAAAAGCACAAGAAAGGAAGAAATGAAGAGCGCTCCTCGCTGCGAAGAAGGATGCTGGCCCTTGCTCAGCATCGCACGCAGATCCTGCTCCCTCTCCCCAACCTGTAGC
>NW_010406688.1:0-1073 GCF_000710305.1 Buceros rhinoceros silvestris | reverse complement strand
GAACTCAGGAAGAAAAGGAGAGTCTATGGCCCACGGAGGGGACATCCTTCAGGAAGGAACTCCTAAAGGTGCAGGAGCAGGAGCAGGCCGTCCACATGTGCCAAAAGACAAACCAGCAGGGTAGAAGACCAGCCTGGCTAAACAGAGATTTGGCTGGAACTCAGGAAGAAAAGGAAAGTCTATGGCCCACGGAGGAAGGGTCAGGCCACTCAGGAAGACTACAAAGATCTTGTGAAGCTGTGCAGGGAGAAAATTAGAAGGGCCAAAGCCCAACTAGCCCAAACTAGCCTCCATCCTTCACTGTGGGAGGAAAGGAGGAAAGGACCAAGGATGAGGAAGAGGCTGAGGTACTGAATACTTTCTTTGACTCAGTCGTTCATAGTAAGACCAGTTGTTCTCTGAATTCCCAGCCCCTTGAACCAGAAGACAGAGACTAGGAGCAGAATGAAGCCCCCCAAATCCATGAGGAAATTGTCAGTGAACTATTGCACCACTTAGATGCACACAGGTCTGTGGGACTGCATACGATTCACCCAAGGGTACTGTGGGAACTGGCAGAAGTGCTCACCAACCACTTTCCATCATTTATCAGCAGTCCTGGCTAACTGAGGAGATCCCAGTCAACTGGAGGTTAGTGACATCTATCTACAAGAAGGGCCAGAAGGAGGATCCAAAGAACTACAGGTCTGTCAGTCTCACCTTGAAGCTGGGGAAGGTTACGGAGCAGGTCATCTTGAGTGCCATCACACAGCACGTTCAGGACAATCAGATGATGAGGCCCAGTCAGCACGGGTTTGTGAAAGGCAGGTCCTGCTTGGCTAAGCTGATCTCCTTCTGTGACAAGGTGACCTGCTTAGCGGATAAGGGAAGGGCTGTGGATGTTGTCTACCTAGATTTTAGTCAAGGTTTTGACACTGTTTACCCGCAGCAATCTCATGGAGAAACTGGCTGCTCATGGCTTGGATGAGCTTGCACTTTGCTGGATAAAAACCTGGCTGGATGGCCAGGCCCAGAGAGTGGTGGTGAATGGAGTTAAATCCAGTTGGTGGCCAGTCACAAGTGGTGTTCCCCAG
>NW_010406687.1:5456-5730 GCF_000710305.1 Buceros rhinoceros silvestris | reverse complement strand
CCTAAACGTGCCTGCTAGTGACGAGGGCTTGTGCGTACGCCGTGATTCGCAAGTGTGGTGTTAATGAGCTGGCAGCGCAGTTAATTATCCACCCGCTAGCGGGAAGCCTCTGAAGTATATTTAATTGCCGTTCCCGAACGAAGAACCAGCCAGCGTGGAAGTGGGTGCCAGCCCATCCACCTGAGCTGCTGGTCTTGCTCCTTTCCCCTCCCAGCTCGGCTCTGAGTCCTTTGCTCCCCTGCGTGGCAGGGCCTCGTGGCTGCCAGGGCCGGGG
>NW_010406687.1:3207-5387 GCF_000710305.1 Buceros rhinoceros silvestris | reverse complement strand
TGCGTGGCAGCTCGTGGTGGCTGCCAGCGTGGAGGGAAGCTGGCCCTCACGCCTTTCAGTTCTTCTTGGGCTCCTTGCGGACCTTGCGTCCGGGTAGGATCTTCCCCTCCTTCCCTGCCTCCAGGATGGACCTCCCCTGCCCCAGTGCCCCCTGCTCCTCCGGGCTCCCCAGCAGGATTTCATTGATGGAGCTGAGCGTCAGGTTGCTGAAGACCATGTTAAGGTGGTCAACGCCTCGCAGCTCCTGGACGTGCACCTTCTGCTTCTGCTGGTCACGCCACCTCTTGCACAGCTCCAGACTGCGTGTGTTGACGGTGTCGTCCCCGTCGCCATAAATCATGTCCACGGGGTCCTCGTAAGGGAAACGCTCATCGTATATGTAAGTCTCCACGGTGGGGTAGCCTGTGCCGTAGAGGCAATACGTGTCCACTCCAGGAGGGGGTAAGTCCTTCAGCAAGTCCTTCATGTCCTCCCACATGTACCAGCCATCCTCCAGGTTGACATCGGTGAAGAAGCGTCGGTAGTCCCGGTAGGTGTAATTGTAGGAGGGCGTGGAGATGAAAACGTGGGTGTCGGGCCAGGCCAGGCTCGTTGGGAACATCCAGGGGCTGGTGGTGGTCATGCGCTGCTCTTCACGCAGCTTGATGTTGGACATGAGTGGGATGCCCTGATTGTCACCTGCGGGACACACAGGGGCTCATCAGGAACAGCACCAAAGCATACCCTCGCCAATGGTGCCCCTGGGGTGGCTGTGCTGGGACCAGCCCATCCAGCAGTGACTCACAGCTGTCTCCTGGCTGTTCCCCCTCCCATCTCCCCCCGCTTCCCCCTGGCCTGCCCTCGACCCTACCTCCTCTCCTCACCCCTCTGGCTGCAGCATCCCAAGCAACTTCCAGACTCTTCTCTCCAGCATCACGTTCCTCACTGCTCGGAGGAGCTGAACGGAGACCTGGACCTGTGATGGCCTCCAGAGACCCCTTGGCCATCTGTCCCCCAGGGCGCGTGACGGCCCTGACCAACCCAGTCCTGGACCCCAGGGCTCGACACGTCCCTGCGCCTGCCTGCAGGGACAGGAGTGAGCTGAGCCCCGTGAGGGTGCTGCTGGCAGATGGCCAACCTGCACCTCTGCAAGCCCTGACATTTTTGGTGGGTCTGGATGTCTAAGACGGTGCGACGATCTCAGATTACCTTAAAAATGTCTCTGGCCCTTGTGGCAACAGAGAAAAACATGAGGAGGAGCCGCTGCAAGCCCTGACATTTTTGGTGGGTCTGGATGTCTAAGACCGTGCAACGATCTCAGATTACCTTAAAAATGTCTCTGGCCCTTGTGGCAACAGAGAAAAACATGAGGAGGAGACTTGAGGGTGATGCAAGGGGCCAGATGTTCACATCTTCAAGCACATGACTCGTAACTCCGCAGCAGCTCAGGCTGGGACCTGTGGATTTTCTGGGCTGTCAGCATCGGGCAATGGTCGGATTGGGCAAGTGACGGTGGCCAAGAGACTAAAGAGGAACTGGCCAAAGGGAGATAAAAGCCCGAAGACAGCAGAGCTGTGGGGGATGGGCTTTGAGAGGTGGGGAGACACAAGCAAGGGGTGCAGGAGAGCGTGGGTGTCCCTTGGGTGACCCCTATGTCCCCTGTTGCAGGAGAGATGTGTGGCTTCCAGCAAAGGTCCAGCAGCCTCGCTGCCCTGCGTGGACGGAGGCGGTGCAGGCACCTGAGGAGGCGGTGGGTGGGAAGGGGGTGGGCCTGTCCTGGATTCCTCCTCTGGCCCCAACATCTGTGGACGGGCGTTTTGGCTCTCCAGGAGCAGCCCTAGCCCAGGAGCTGGCCCTGCGCGGTGCAGGCTGTGCTGCAGGCTGTCTGCTGAGAGCGGGTGTGCAGGAAGGGGGAGGACCCTTCTGGCAGCGGGTTTCCAGACACACAAACCCACCAGCCCTATCATGGAAACCAGAGCAGGCTCCGGACCGTGCCCTGGCCCGCTCTCGTGCTACCGGGGCCACAGCAGGAACATCCATGGTGCTTTGTGCACCGCGGGACGCAGCAGCATCAGCACCCGAGCACGAGTGCTGCCTCCACAGACCCCTCATCCATCTGTCCCCCACCTCTTCCACCACTGCGTCCTTTCCCTGCCCACCACCCCCCTTCCGTTTCTGCAGGGGGGAAAGAAAGCAAAGTG
>NW_010406687.1:2476-2979 GCF_000710305.1 Buceros rhinoceros silvestris | reverse complement strand
TGCGCCTGCTGCAGCAGGAAGTAGAGGACGTTCAGGTTGCCCATGCTGTGTGCGATGAGGAAGACGCGTCGCTGGTACTCATCGTGCATGTCCTCGATCAGCGCCTTCAGGTTCTGGAAGTACTCGGGCTGCTCCTCTGTGGACAAGAGGGGCACCAGCTCTTGGCCATCTATCTCACTCGTGACCGCAGGGCGCCAGGGCTGACCCCAGGAGCCCTGACCGGAGCGAGGTGAGGGTGCAGAGGCCGCAATGCCACCGTGCATTCACCCGAGAGCACCGTGAACGGCCGCACGCCTGCCATCATGGGCAGCCGTCCCTGCCCAGGAGCTCCTCCACGCTCGCCAGCTCACCCAGCCCGTGAGACCGAACGGTCTGGTCCCTCACATAGCCATTGTTCACCAGGTTCTGTACCAGGGTGTGCAGGTAACCTGTGGGCAGGGAGGACAAACGGGAATTAGGTCTGTGTTCTTCTCCCATCAGCTTCTTTCCACCCTGGTCACAGC
>NW_010406687.1:1469-1990 GCF_000710305.1 Buceros rhinoceros silvestris | reverse complement strand
TCCATGTTGTGTGGATGGGGAGGAGGACTGGTGCCAAGCCAGTGTCCGTGCCCATCACCCAGCGTCTTGGGGCAGGAGGTGGGCCATGGCAGCCCCCTCACCCTGCAGCCCCAGGCAGGGTGGCAGCATCCCCAGTGGGTGCTGAGGATGGTCGGGCTGGGAAAGAGCACGTGGCAGGGTCGTGGGAGAGGGACGGGCACCTGGAGCAAGGTCCAGCCAGTCGTGTTCCCACAAAGTCCCTTGGGGCTCCCGTGGTTTTCCATGTGTGCTGTTGTGGCTGGGGCGGGAGGAAAGGGGTGGGATCTCCCTGGTAGGTCATTTCCCCCGGGAGCTCCCGGGGTGGGGACGAACAGTACCTGGTGTTATCGATCCAGCAGTCAACTCCTACTGGCAGGAAGGTGTTGAGGTTGAGCCAGATGGTGAAATAATCCTCCGTTTTGCGGTAGCACATCCAGTTCACAACATCTGGCTTGTCCAGCTTTGCTTCCCGCTGGTTCCCGAGACACCCGGGCACTGGAGGC
>NW_010406687.1:478-852 GCF_000710305.1 Buceros rhinoceros silvestris | reverse complement strand
GCACCCGGGGTTTTTCCCCGCTGCCTGGCTGGGTTTCCATCCTCCTCGCTGCGGCCTGGGGGAAGGAGTCAGTGCTGCTGGGGGCTGCCCAGCCCTAACCCCCAACCCTGGCACCTTGTCCTGGGCCAGCGGGGCAGCTCGGGCATGCCCAGAGTCCCCAGGGAGGTGAAAGTCATCCCGGCTCTGGCTCCTCAGCCCCCCCAAACGCTGTTTTCCTGAACTTTAAACCCTCTGCCCGGGCTGAGCAAGGTCTCTGAACCGGTTCGGCGCCGAGCAGAGCTGTACCCCGCGGGAACTCAGTGCAAACAGCGCATTCAGTAAACACAGCGTGGTTTTAAGCAAGTTCACAACCTGGTGTGGTGTGACCTGGGATC
>NW_010406687.1:0-305 GCF_000710305.1 Buceros rhinoceros silvestris | reverse complement strand
AGGTTACCCGTCGCGGGGTTCCCTGGGCTGCCTCTGGGAGCATCAGTGTGGTTCCCGGAGGGGACGGGATACCCACACCCTGCTGCCACCCTGACATAGGTGCCTGTGCCGGGGGGGGAAGACACCACGGAGAGGGTTGCCAGCAGTGTGCAGGAGCCAAGAGCTGGCTCCTGGTGCCAGCGCTGACCCCCTGAGGGGGAGGACAAGAGGTGAAGGGACAGCAGGGAACAGTGGCTGTGAGCCTGGTGGGACGGGAGCTCTGGGTGACAAACCCCGTGGCCCCAGCGGGTCTGAGATGCACGGCT
>NW_010406686.1:17128-27509 GCF_000710305.1 Buceros rhinoceros silvestris | reverse complement strand
TTCGCCCCTGACGGGGTTTTGGGGCTCGCTGGTCGAAGGAGTGTGCTGTAACTTGCGATCTCGTTCGTCAGACGACAGAGAAAACAACGCCTGTTTCCCGTCTTTAATTCGTTGAGCCAGGTTTCCCGGGTGTGCAGCGCCGTTACCGTGTCGTTACAGAAAGTCATGACTGTATTACAGGAAATAAAAACACACGAGGACTGTTAATTTTGCAGCCATCAAAATCGGTTACCAGAGCTTCTCTTGGTGTAAATTCCACTGATAAATCTGGATTTACTGTTAAGATGCTCCTTCTTCAGCTTGAATTTTGGATTTGTTGTTTACTAAAATATCTGAGGGAACCGTAAACCAGAGTCTTCCAGCCCCACTCCTTAATTTCCTGTGGAAATGAAGGGACTTTACAAAGCATCTTTGTTCTGTCCTGTTTCTTTCAAGGATTAAAAAAAAAAGTAGGAAAGCTATGAAAATAGAAAAACTTTAAACAGTGTCTTATTATTTTGTGGGTAGGGAGTGAAGGGGAGAAGATGCAGCTAAATATTTAAGGTAGGTAAAGAATGTGGAATAAATAGGTGTTAAACTGTGGCTGTATATTCTATTTGCTTAATTTAAATACTTCATTTTGACAACAGTCAAATTTCTTTCTCTTTACAGAAATAAAAAGCAAAACTGAGTTATGGCTGTGTTATTACGTGCTTTTTTCAGCTAACATAACAGAATTGTGTGATTGTGACCAAAAGTAGTAGGACAAGCAGAGGAATTAAAATTGTTGAAAGATGTGTCATGAGCTGTTCTCCCTGTTTCCTCCCCAGCATGTTACGTGTTTGAAATGGCTTATGTAACGGCCTAGTGATGCACAAGCATGAATATTGAATCTTTTGAGCCTTTGCTATTTGAGGAAGATACTGCTAAAAAGGTTTTGTATTAAGGTTTTTCTTTCCTCCTCTTGATGCTAGTCCAAGTCTGTTGAGCAGTTCACCATCTCTGTAAGGCATCCTTTAATTTGCACTGTAGTTTATTATCTGTAATCATTCGTTTGAACTGTCAGATGGTTAGGACAGGCAATAAAATTGCTTTGAGAAATCTGCTTTGGGTCAGGCTTATTCTGTGTTGGGCAGGTGCTTGATGTCCAGTTTGATTCTTGGTTGGGTTGGAACTGGGGGTCACGGAGATGTTTCTGTCGGGCATACCTCTCTAGGAAGCAGTTAGCGAATAGCTAAATATGTGTTGGTTCTCTTGTCTCTGTTGAGGTAGGGGTCTGCTTTCTTGTGCCCTTGGCGGTGGCAGTTAAACATACAGAGCTTTTTGGATCCAGATGCCTGAACACACTATGCTTGTTGCTGCTGCTGCGAGTGGTGCGGGAGGTAGCAGCGGAGATGAGCTTTCCCCTGTGAGAAGCCTGCCTTTCCGTCTGTATTCACTCCTGCTGCTCTGTTTCATAGTCTTCCCCAGACTCTTTGCTGGATTCTAGGACCCAGAGAGGAACCTCTCTCGTCTGGAGTGCTGTTTTCGTTTTCCTGTATGCAAACATTAGTGAACTGTTTGCGTTTTCATTTTAAACACAGAGTTCTGGTTTTGCGACCTCTGATTGCTGATCGAAGTTTTGACATACGGTGGTGTAGTTGATGGGTTAATTTTTGCCTGAGTTGATTTAATGTTTTGAGTTTGTTGCCTTCTCTCCTGCTTGTGTCATAAAGAGGGGGGAAAGGATGATGCTAGAATACAAAAGAGGGTCTCTTTGCTCAGTGTCATTTTCAGTAGACTTACACCCCAGTCAGGGTTTGTAAATCAGCTGAACTGTTGAAGCTGGTAGAAGTCTATCAGCAGCAGTCAATCATGATAAAGTTTTCATTGTGCTTTGTACCGTACAAAGACCTAATTTGAGATTCCTGTAATCTGGTAATTGCATTTATAGTGAACTCAGTGATGCGTGACAAGAGGAAATGCTTCTGCATCTTGAAACTATGCATCTCTACACTGCTCTTAAAGCTGAAGTTTTAGCTCTCTGGAGAAGGAAGTGCAGCAGGGACCACTGACCTGTAGTTGCTTTCAGTATTCAGGCCTGAAGATGCACACAGTGCACAGAATGCTGGAACCACTGATGTCAGTAATGAACAGTAACAGAACTGTTTGGTCAGCTGAAGGTCACTCATTCCCAGTGGTGGTAGTTCTGGTCCCCAAATAATGTTAGGTGTTTTTCCTGTATTCTTCTGTTCCTCTCTGCATAAGCTGTCTGCACAACCATGTGCAGTGGGAGAGAGGGTTAGTCCTGCCCAGTTCCCTATCCTTCAGGACTGAATTTTCAACTGGGGGAGCTGGTGTGCGTGGCAGACTGTAGGTACTCTCTCCCTGCATTTGCAATTTAAAAGTGGAAAGGCTAGACTGGCCAAAATTTTAAGCAGTGTCGCCTTCCTTTTCAGAATAGCCAAGGCCTGTATTCCTTACTCAGAAAAACTCAGTTCTCTGCATTCTGTATGAATTTGTGGGCTTGCATTCCAAAGGTTGATTTTTGTTTTGCAAGATAGTTCAGCAATTGTGTTCAAAGCCTTTGGGTCTGGAGAATTATTCCAGGCCCATCCTAAATACTGTGAATGTCCTTTAAAACTTAGCTTGAACGCCTCAGAAGTGCCAAAATAAAACTAGAAAATTGTCTTGCCCTGTGTTGGAAGGAAAGCAAATAATAACCAGCAAGAGACATAAGTGGCTTTGTATGAGAGAAGAGTGTCGGTATTCCTGTCTGCAGGGCTGGCACAAACCCGTTTCCCTCCGTATCTCCTGTTTCTATAACTGGACCAGCATCTATCAGAAAAGGCGACACTGGCTTCTGGCAGTGCGCTTTCTGTCACCTGGCTTCTGCTTTCGTGAAACAGGTGAAGTTGAAGCCTTTGATACAGACAAACCAGTAGAAACCAGTTCTTTAACTTGTTTGGGTTTAGACAGCTTGGTTTTGCTTCAGTAGATGTAGTGAATTGAGGTTGTATGGGTAATGCAGCAGCCCTTGTAGTATAGGCTTTGCTTTTCTAGTAATAGTTACGAGCAACAAAGCATCATTTTAACTTTTTAAATGTATGTATATAATCGTATAATTGTTTTAAATTCTGTCCCTACAGATGGGGGAGAAAATCTGTTGCTAAATAGCTGGGGTTTTTTTAAACATTAGAAGAGGATGGATGACATTAAAAGTCAAGACATGGTTGTTACGTGCCTTGTATATAACTGAGTCTAACATCTAGATCTTAGAGGATCTAAGGATAGTTTGGATGAGAGAGATGCTGTTAGAGGTGTTATCTGAAACAATTTTAAATCCTCTGCAAAATTGTCAAATACTGGGGCAACGTGACTGTCAAAGTATGTTAAGAAAGGATAATTTTTGCTTGAACATTTTATGGATGCAAATGAGTAAGTAGGGAAAAAATAGAAGACTGCTTTGTATAATAAATTACACCACTCACATATGTTCATCACGTGCTAGCTGTTCTTTTATCTGTGATGCCAGCGTGTAACATTTCCATTAATTTTATTGTTATGGAGTAATTAGATCTGCACATCCTCAAGTTTCAATATATCATTTATTCTGTAATATTTATGCTAGAGATGAGAAACACATGCAATTGTTACTGTGCCGAACCTTTTTAATCTCTTTGCAAGTTGTTGGTGTGGAGTATAGGGGTTACTTAAAATTAGTAGGGTAAAGCTGATCTTAATACTTGCCCAGATGCTAACATATGCAAGACTCTGGTGTTGGCAAGGTATTACTTTGTCAGTTGTTAATTCAGGGGACTGAAATAGCTCTTATGTAGTTGTAAAAAAAAAAAAAAAAAAAGGGGGGGGGGAGCCATTTTGGGAACCAGAACTACCACCACTGGGAATGAATGACCTTCAGCTGACCAAATAGTTCTGTTACTGCTTGTTATTGACGTTAATTGTTCCTTTTTTTAATAGCTTACTTATTTTTGTGGGAAAGCATATGCTGATATTGCTGCTGATTTTGGTTAGTGTGAGAATTTCTTGCTCTTATTAGCCCTTGTTTGAATCCTAAAACCTAAACCATGAATGAGTAAGTAAATACTCTGCCCCAAAATTTCCGTTTGGCATTTATTTTTAGATTTCTTCATAGATATGCTATTATTATTCATTAAAATATTTATCTTATAAAAGTCTTTCATATATATGCCCAAAGCACAGTATGTATTACTAACTTGTGGAAGAAAAGGTGATGCATAAAATAACATTAAAAGCGTTACAGAAGGTGCTGATGGTTATTTCCACTCTGGAGAATGGGTTTATATACCTAAACAAGCAACATCTGAACAATTCATAGCAGTGAACTATTGTAGCTGTTCGTGATATTTATCTACAAATGGATTTTTTTTTTTCCTTTCCTTAAAGCTTGTTGATATTAGGGGTCACAGTGGGAAGTGGGGACCCTGGAGTGCTTCCAGTAATTTGCTTACTGACCTTAACAAAATTATTCAGTTTCTTATGCTCGTTTAAGGCCTATGTTACGATAGGACTAACTCAGGGATTGAAATGCTGTAGCCTTCATGCATTTGTTTAAGATCCATTGGAAAGGTCTGTAAACGTTATTAGAGCTGAAAGCTCTTCAGATTGCTTTGTTATTCCAAATCGGTTGGAGAAAGTAGGGAATCTTTTCCAGTGGTTTCTGTTCTCAGTTGGGATTTTGTTGTTTGCTGGAAGTTATTTTGGGTTTCGTTTTATTCTGTTTCATTGTTCCGTCATTGATGTGAAGTGGTAACCTGGCACAAAATAGTGGCTTTTTTAGCTTAGTTTCAGAACTAGCAGAAATGTACTGCATGCAGGTTAAATTTTTTTTTTAACTATAAATTCTTTCAAAATGTAATTTTCTTCAAGAAATTTCAAGCTAAAATCCTTTTTCTGAATTTAGTTATTTTCTGAATAAAACTTTGTCCTACTTGTAAAAATAAGTTTTGGTCTTATATTGCGATTAGTCACAGCTGTATGCAGCTTTCAAACCATAATTCCACGCCTTATCTTGAGGGTTACACTGACTATTTTAGCCTGTTTAACTTGAGTTTTTGTAAATTCACCAAATGGAACACATGCAGAAAAAAATTACGATTGATTCAGATTACTTAAATTGGATTAAAATGTCAAGCTGACAACGTGGAATTACATGAAAGTAATTCAGGTTTCCAAATGAAGTAGGTAGTCTTAGCTAATGGTAAAGTTTCCGGATTTTTCTCCTTGGTCGGCTGGTAGAATCTATTAAAGCTGTAATATATTGCTTCTAATTACACCTTAGCAGCTGGGTGATGATAAGACAGGTTCAAGAATTAATCCTGGTGGTAGTTTTTTAATCAGTTTGGGGTTTCTTACTTATTTATATGTATTATTTTTATGTTAATAATGAGAAGAAATATACCGGCGTCTTGAGTATAAGAAGTTTAAAGCTGTTAAAGGGTCACCGTGTAGAACCTTAGCTCGCTTTAGCACTAACGCACGCGAGCTGTCATTGTCGTTTGGTCTGGTTTCACTAACGTGACTCCGCATCATCTAGAGTAAGTAACTGAAAAGCCAAAGGTAAAGTAGAAACTGGGGGAAAGGTTTTCTGTAGAAGCGTTGTGTAACTGGGCACTGGCAGAGAGGGGGTGTTGGTTCTGACCTGGGGCTTTACCTGTATCACTGTGGGCACTTCAGTGGCTGAAGTTTCTTCAGAGCACCTTTGCTGAAGCTGTAGTGCAGTATCGTCTGTGTGCGATGGACGCTAGTGCTGATGAGAGATTGGATCCTTCTGGCCCAAATGCAAACTGCTATAGATTAACAGCTGTTTATCTTTCTTCCTTTTTGAGGAGTGGCATATCCGAAAAGTGGATGTTCAGGATAACATGTCCAATGTGTCAGAAGAGAGAAGCACTAGACAACAGGACATTAAGAAAGGACTCCAGTTCATAGAGTACGATTTTTGCTTTGACTCTTGTATGCTTATACACATACACACATGAGGTGAATAGCTGTGGGACAGTCCTTTGAATATAGCACCGCTGGTGGGAGGAGGAGAGCCTGTGTTCCTCCTCAGACTCTTTGCTAACGCTAGCATTGAAATGGGGAGCAGTCTTACGGAAAAGGCAGAACCCCTCTTTGTTCCCAGACTGAGCAGACTGGGAGCAGTCTGATGGGAGAGTATTCCTTTCCTGCCTTGGAGAAAAAACAGCATTGAATTTTTTTTGGTGGGTGGAAACATAGCCTGACGATCCACGTTATGCTCAGGGACAGCTATGCTTTGGACTAGGTTGCTACTGAAAGGGTTGGGTTTTCTCACTACCATAAGCTAAATGTTTCAACTCACTGAAGCTAAAATTTAACCTAATGAAAAATCCTTAGTTAATTTTCATTTGGATCAATGCCAAATTCTTCTCTAGAAGTTCCTGGATAGCTTAAAATCATACTGAAATTTCACACTAGTTCTCTGCTCGCATAAGGGATTCTTTAAAAAATAAAAAAACCCTGCCCTTTAAGAAATTATTTAGAAACAGATTCTCAGATAACCTGTATGGGAAGGGAAAGGGTTCCTGTTTTTATTCCTGAAAAGCTAGAAGTAAATACCTCTGTGTGTTAAGCAGGAGAACTCTGTAGGTGTCACTGGTATGACTTAATTGAAACTGGTGTGTTCTTTTGACTGATAAATTTGTCCTTATATAATACTTACAAGAAGACTGCAGTTCTTCTCATGTATAAGCTCTTTCTGCACAGTGGAGGAGAGGAAGGAAGTTGTTTTTAAACAAACAACGTTTAAGTTTTAAACTCAAAGCACCCAAAACCTTAATACATTTTGAACAGCACAGTTAAGACTGGCTGTAAATGAACTGTAAATGAAAATGAGTCATTAGTAGTAAGAAGACACGGTGCTTTAATCAAAGCTAAGGGACAGCACTCGTGCCTTGTTCAGTGCAGTCACAGAGAGCATTTACAGATCTGTCCGTTGCTGCAAGACTGCTTTTATAAGAACCAGAGCTCTCGGGTGCCATCGCCTGTTAAGCAATGCGTAAAATAAGTAAAGTCTGTTATTTCTTTTTCTAGATCTACTTTGCCCTATCCAGGGACGCAAGAACAATATGAGGTAATGACATGACTTTAGCATTTCCAGAAGGGTTTTTAATTTTTTATTCAATATTTTTTATTTATTCTTTGTTTTAGTCGTTATTTCCGTAATGCTATGGGATGAGTGGTAACTTACAATGCCTCAATATTGGAACTAGAGGATTACTTATGATACAGGTATTCAGCTGTTTGGATGTCTAAAATTCACTCATAAAGCAGTTCAGATTAACTCTTTCACTGCTGGTGTTAAGGATGAATAGGGGGCATTCATTGGATAAAACAACGTGCTATTCTGAGAAGAGTTTAGAGTAGCACAGCAGAAGTGAGGCAGAGGACCTCAGTCACATAAATCTTCATAACATAGTTTGTTTTCTGTACATGTTATTATTTTGCATAATTTTTTACTTACATTTTTGGACTCATCTTTGTAGCATTTTTTTTCCAGTGGTAGGTTGTTTAATTGGATTTGAGAACACAAATCGTTCACATTTGAGGTTAAAAAAAACCCCATTGCTCTGCAAAGCAACCTTTATGTACTACTGGTTGGCCAGTTGCTATGACTGTTGCTTGCTAAAAGAATGTATAGACCAGGTATATATATATATATGTCTTGTTTAAGCTACTTACACAAAGTAATTTTTTTGTCAATACATCAGCCTCTTTTATTTACATGTATTGTGGTGTTGAATGTTAAGGATTCTGTTGGAAAAATGTCAGAAGAAAAATACAGACAATAATTTTGCATTTAATTTTGATTGCCAAGTTCAAGTATAAATTTTCTGTTAATGTATTTGGAAATAGGGAAGATAAACATCAAAATGGCTGTTGATGAGCATTCATTTTCTTTGTTCCAGTTATTTATACGAGAGCTTGTTAGAAATCTTTTTAATGAAGGGAATGATGTATATCGAGAAGGTGACTGGAGAGGATCACTGAGTCACTATACAGAAGCTATAAACATAGCTGATTATGCTAATTCTGAAGAAATCCATGTTTCTGATGATATTTTAGAGAAGCTGCACGTGAACAGGATAGCATGTTTCTCAAATATGGTAAGCTTCTGTTTTAACTGTAGGATTTCTCAAGTACAGTGTGCTGACAGTGTGAAGACACAGAATGTTTCCTAGTGAGTGAAAAGCTCTTGCTGTTGGTTTGAAATGGGCACGTTTCAAGTCATCGTTTTGTCATGTTCTTTAGAATCTTCTTTTTACAGGTATAACCTTTGAAATATTTTTTAGATACTAATAATATTCACATAAAGAGTCATAAAAAGCTTGGAAGTTGATGGAACAGTATTTTTATCCATTTATACTGCAGATTGCACTTGAGTCTGCTCTTTCTCTGTAGAGTAAGATGACTGTTGTGAAGGAGCTGAATTGTTTTCATTCTTACGATTGGATTTTATGTGAATGATGACCCTGCTTGGTTTTATTTGCCTAAGTTGGTGACTTAGCAAAACTCATACATGCAGCGTGCAGTGGCCTTGGTGAATGTTTTATAGTGTTTCGATACCTTAATCTAATACAGTTTAAATTTGATATTTTGATGATAATAGTTCTTATCAGTGCCTTTTAAATTTTTTCCTCCCTCATAGGGATTGCATGAAAAAGTTCTAGAAGACTGTGAGATAGCATTAAGATTGAATGAAAATAATTTCAGAGCGCTCTATCGAAAAGCAAAAGCCTTGAATGAGCTGGGAAGGTATAAGAAGGCTTATGATGCTGTAGCAAAATGTTACCTTGCTGTACCACAGGTAGGTAAATTATATATGATGGTTATTTTTAAAGACTTAATACAGAAAACATACTTATATCAAGACCATTGATGGCTTTGGTTGGTTTGGGTTTTTTTCAATGCAGTAAAATATTTTATTATTCCTCTAACAATTATATTTTTGTTGCCAAAATGAAGGCTGATAGCAGAGATTATAGTGCTGAAGCTCAGTGCGTTGTGTTAACTTTCAGCAAAAGAAATAGTCACTTTGCAGTGGGAGTCAAGTGCCATAAATGTTACGCTCAAACCACTGAATTAATTGTTTAAGATTCTCTACAGTCAGAAGTATACTTATGACATAAAGAGAAAAAGCAGCCATCATTAGAATGTACTGTGTTGATTCTTTTGAGAATGTGTACCTTAATGTATTCATGATTTGTATTTTAGCTTTCCAGGCATTTAGTAACATTCTTATCTGTTGCGTGATGCAATTACTGCCAAGAAGACAGAGTTCTCATTAAAGGGTCGGCAGTGTTACATAGCAGCTGACATGTGATAATCACCTCAATTTGGTGAAAACAAACCAACAAACCCTCCCATCCCCACAAACACCCTGCCCAAATAAGCAGACAAAAAAATACCCACCCATAAAAAACCCAACTTCTCTGGATTTGAAAAATCTTTACATTGTTTTAAATTCAAATCAATGCAAGAGAAGTATGCTGTCTATTTTCTGGCTTTTTTCAAAACTCCAAATATTGGAGTGATTTTTGCTTGAGGGTAGCTGTGTTTCTCAGTCTGAGCTTGCAGTCCCGTCTATTTGTCAAAGAGTAAAGATGCGTAATGAAGACATCCTGCATATAGGGATCTTGCAGAATATAGACTGAGATGTAAACAGATGACAATACCTGTAAATTAGGAAATTTTACTTATGTCTTTCAGGATGAAAGTGTGATTAAGCTAACCCAAGAACTAGCTCAAAAACTAGGGTTAAAAATAAGGAAAGCATATGTAAGAGCAAAGGTAAGATTTTAATTCTAGCATTTTACATTGAGGTTCCCCTCTCTTGATACCAATTTCATATTTAATGAAGGTATCTTTTCATTGCAGCCACCCTCCTCAAATTCAGTTTCTAGTGATATATCAACTCAGGTAAGGCTTTACGTGTTCCAAGTGCAAGCTGACTTTAAACTACAGGGAATAATTGTTTCATAATTGCATGATCATGAAGTGAAAACAGTGCAATTGACATTTTATATAGGATGCTTTTGTATTGGACTTTAGGGTTCTCTTGATCTTTTTGTCCAGTTTTGCTGAATGTCTTTGGCAGACTGGGACATGAAATCATCAATCAAGTTATCTTTGTAAAATAAATGTTACCTAAAACATTAAATCCAGTTCGTTGAATTAATTACTTCTAATGTCTTGAGGCAAGGGCATAGTTAATATGTTTGCTGTTTCGTTTTATTTTCTATTGTTATACGAAGTGAAGGGTGCTGGGATAAAATCCCTTTTAATTTATGCATTTGTCCAAATAGGACCTTTGGTAGCCGCTGATCTTGTACTTACCTTGCTGTTTGTACTGTGTCTG
>NW_010406686.1:0-17034 GCF_000710305.1 Buceros rhinoceros silvestris | reverse complement strand
CAGGAATGAAGAGGAGTTCATCTTTATCTTACAGGCTTTTTTCATGCTGTAAATGAATGAGGAGACATAGGAACAGTTCGTTTAAGATGCTGTTCAGACTCTCATTCCCTGAAGAACCACTCTCTCTTGCGTTCGTTGGTTGCAGGTTTTTGGTGATACTGTCAGTGGATTTCAGTCTGCAAATGGATGCTTTATCTAAAAAATTAATTGCTCTTTAAGTTCTGTTAGACTTAATAAATTTATTACTTTATAAAACCTAAATTTAAGGACTTGCAGTCTTAGTCTGTAAATGTGTATTTGAAAATTTTTAATGGCTCTTGTGCAAAGTGCTGAGAGGAATTTTTTTCTCACTTGCAGAATTCTTCTTCTGTAGAAGATATTGAGTTAGGTGAGTCTTGTTATGTTACAACATTAATGCTAGGAAGCTAGGTATGACACGTATATCTCATTGAATTTGTTATGATATTTCTTAAGAAAATTAATCTTGTCATTTGAAAGCTCTGTGGTAAAAAGTGTGATCTGTTTATCCCTACATGGGTGAGCGAACTTCCTTCCAGTCTCCTCAGCTTGGTACAACTGTAACTGCTCCTGCAGTGATAGTCTCATACTGTCCTGTTTAACTAGGGAAAACAGGGAAGGGAGGATGCCAGAGATCTAGTAAAGTATCAGGTCTGTAACTTTTCCTGTCTTTTTTAGCTTGAGTGATACATAAACACTGAGAGATAAGCACTCATCATCTGGAAGTTAGTGGAAGCTGAAAACATTTAGTGTGGTTTTGCCTAAACATTCTTCATGTTTCTTCACTCCCCACATTGTCGGGGTAAAAGTTATCACAGTATTTTTACATCTTTGAACAAAAGCTCCAGTAGTTCCCAACTTACCTGTTTCAGATTTATCTGACCAGAAGCAAGAGATGGTTTCTGCTGCTGCTTCATCGAACTTCGTTTCTGAAGTGTCTAAAGTGTCATCAGTACCTGTACCATCTTTATCCTCTGTTATGCCTCTTCAAGTGGAAAAGGTTTCTTTGCCTTCTGTGGTATTGGCAAATGGAGGGAATGTTTCTTTCTCTATGCCAGAAGCATGTTTAGATTGTGGAGATGGAGATATAATTATTGGGGAAGAACTTGATGAATTACTTGATTCTGTGCCTGATCCAGATGAAAGTGTAATGGTAAGACTTTTTTGGTTTTCTTTTTAGCAAAAGACTGTCCTTATGAGCAGGATCTTGTACTTTTGTCAGGTGGGCTAGTAGTGAAATGGGAGTTACCTTTCCTAGTTCCGTTGAGCTGTAATTGTGCATAGTCGGGTTGATTTTTGTCAGATGCAGATTCTTGCAAATATGGCTGTGAAGATACCAGGACTCAGCAGAGCTCCGAGGACAATTACAGTGGTTTTGTGTGTTGGAAAACCTGAGTGAGGCTGCTGAGGGAGGCACGCCACTTCAGAAATACAGCTGTATTACTACCAATACTATCACAGTTGGAGAGATAGTACTTCTAGAAGTACTATGAAAAGTGAAGTAGACATTTGAAGTGATCTGAAGTCTGGGCTAGTCTGGTTTGGTTTGGGTTTTTTGTGCAAATGAATTCTCTCAGAACCTGAGAGTGTGTTGGAGTGCTCACCCTGTAGCTGTAGAAACTATAGTTAAAAATATACTAACAGGTTTGTAGGACAGTAGTACTTGTGCCATGGTCTTGTAGTGCATTCACTAGTATCTCTGCAATCGGAGCTTTGTCCAGATCCACCTCCTGGATAACCAGAAATAGCTAGACTGTCATGAGCCTCAACTTCTTCTAAAAGAGATTATTAGAGAAATTTAGGCACATGAAGAGTTGATCTAAATTACACCATCATTCCAGGGTAGAACAGAGTGAGAAGCATACAGAGTTCCTCAACAGTTAGTTACAATGAGATCTCTGATTGATGAGCAGAGACGTGGAACTTACTAGTAAGGTTACTGACTCCTGCTGTGGCCCTGCCGGTTGTTTGGAGTCCTCAGTATGGCGATGTTAAATGAGGGTGTGGCCTATTTAATTCTTCAGTTAGTTGTGATTTTAATTCCTCATTCAACTGTGGGTGCAGTTGTGAATCTTTGAATCAAAAATGCTTAGGTTTGTGATTTTCTGTTTTACGCACTTTGCTCTGTAAACAGTATTTCAGAAATGTAGAAGGTAATTATTTTTAAAGAGATCCTAGAAAGTCTGCCATAGTGAGAGCCAGGAGGAAATAAAATCCTCCAGAAGAGGCTGCAGTCTTGTGAAGGGGGAGCTTCCTGGGGTGGCAGGAAGGGAAACTCCCCAGCTTGCTATGTTCATAACAAAGGTGTACTGAAGGATGTGTTATTCTCCGTGGGAGAAAAAAGGTGATCTGGCCATTGCAGAACATGGTATCTTTTGGTGGTATCTGAGGATTTATTTCAAAGCTAACTCTTAACTTTTTCCTGTACCGTAATTGAATTATGTTCTCTTTATTTAGAAAAGAATCGTGTTGATTTCGTACTCTGTTGTCTTGTGTTTTTAACATAATTTAGAAATTCAGCTCTAATCTAATTCGTTAAAAAATCCAAATCTGTTAATTAAAGACTTAATAAACTTCAGCTAATAGAACCTTTAAAATGGTTGATTTGTGGGTAATTCCTTGCATTGGGGCACCCTGTAGGGTTTGCTTACCGTAGTTCTTTAGAGGTACCGTAGCTCTGTACGGCACTGCGGTACTGTGGTGTACCTTTTACTGTTGTTTTTCAGTAGGTCTGTAGAAACTTTGCTAAAAAAAATACTATTGCAGATTGTGGTTTTGAGAGATTTTTTTGCTGTGTGTGAATATTCTTTTTAAATTTCTTTTTTTCCAGCAAACTACAGGAGCCAGAGGACCTATTCCAACAGGAGGTGTAGCACCTAGTGTACCCTTCTCTGCCTCTTTGTTGGGGACACTGCCAGTTAGTGCAGGGTTTGTTCCTTCACCTGCTCTTTCAGAAATCTTTTCACAGCCTTTGGCTTCTTCACTGGAAAATTTTTGTTCACCATTAAGCACCTTTTCAATCAGTGACACAAAGAGAGGTAAGAAATGAGTCTTAGTATTTAACCTTCTATCATGAAAGTTGTGCATGAACCATCTGGTGTCTCTTTAACAAATGAATTTTCACAACCATTCAGTAATATTTAACATTGACATAACATTTTATCTGTGCTCATTATTTTTGAGAGTATTGGTAATCAGTATTGGTTGTACACAAGAATTTCTAAATAAAGCTTTTGTTTACTTGGGATCTGCATAAGTATGCTCCAAGCTCCCTCTGTTCAGTTTTTCTGCAGTTACTGCATAAGTTATTTGTTTCAGGTGAGTTAAGTATAAAGAAGGAACCCTGTTCCTTCAAAGTTGGTTTTTTTTCTTTCAAAAACAAAAGTGTTCTTACAGCTTAAGCCATTTCTAATGATTTAGGAATTAACAAGAATTCTAAAAGACTAATAATTATGTACTCTGTACACTATTGCATCTTTGGATTCAAACTCGAGACTATAATTATGTACTGAAATCAGGTATGTGAAATAACGTAGAACTACTCAGTTAACTGTGAAAGATAAAGTAAAGTTTTGTCTCTAATACCGGTGTTAGAGGAGTGTGCTCTCTTTAGAATGAAGCCAGATTTACAAAGTAAAATTAAAAATAGAAGAATCTTCTTAAGCTCTCATGTGCTCAGTTTTGGTAGTCAGGTATGGCTTATCTAGCTATCCTTTCTGTATTGCACAAGCATCTTCATGTTGCTTCGGCATATGCCTGTGAAGCTACAGCTGATGTTAATCAGATGGCTGTATTCAAGGTGATTACCTAGTAATTTTTCAGCCCAGATGTTTACAAGGGGTTTTTACATAGCTGGAAAAAAAACAATCATAGCAAACAAAAAAACCCTTTGGTTTTTGTCGAAGAAACAAATCTTTGATACTTCTCGGGAATGGTGAATAATTTTTCTATAAGATGCTTTTGGGAAACTGAAATCATTAAAACTCTTTTTTTATTCCTTTAGACCTCTCAAGTTCAGCTTCTAGAGATGGAACACCAACACTTAGCAGCAATAATTCCCCATTGTTTGTAAGTATTTTTTATATTTTGTTTCACATCAGTTCAACTGTTAATACCTTGAAGGCTTAACATAGATTGTAATTTTACAGTAGGGGTTTCTATTTTCAAAAAATAGCACTTTTACCATTAAAGTGTGATTCGGGCTTGGAAAAGTGTTGTACTAGTAGCTCACAGCAACAGTAATTGAACAGAAAAAATGTACAAATGCTGGTTTACATGTGCAAAATTTGACTGCTGTCGTAGCCACCTTTCCATTCTGAGGAACTTGCTGTAAAATACCGGGGAAGTGTAAAATAACCAACCTAAGGGAGAGAAAGTCTCTTAAGATCTTTGTGCCATTGTTAGGAGTCCTGGAGAACTGTGCTGGTGCAGAGTGCAGGTTGCCCATGTCTGAGGGGCTGGTCTCTGTGTTCTAGTCGTGCTGTATGTTTTCAGTCATGCTGCTGGCCAGTGCTTATGTGGAGCAGGGTGCCGTGAAGGATTGCATCCTCGTGAACCAGGATGACGTTATAGTTAGCAAGTGCTGTTCTTCTACCTCTACCTGGTCGGGTCTTGTTATGTGCTTAGTCTGTGCTGGGTGTACCACTGGCTTCTGTAAAATCTCCATGTCTCCGTTTTGGACGTGTGGTTAAGTTTGTGTTATGCTTTTTTTGGTGTGTAGTCTTTCTTGTGCTTTGAATAATTTCAGTAGGTTAAACTGTAATTGTAGATAAATTAAATTATATGGATTGAGTAAATATGCTTTCTTCCAACAGATAAATGGCCCTAGTAGTTTGTTTGGGGCAGAAAATTACATGGGAATTGCAGGCCAAACTAGAAATGACTTTTCAAACATTTTCAGCAGTTCAACTGCTAATATACCTGTATCTTCAGCACTTGCGGGAAGAAACCCATTAGAAGGCACACATGAGCTGAGGCAGGCCTGCCAGTTATGTTTTGTCAAAAAAGGTAAGGGACACTTGGAGTGAACTGGGTTGATTTTTTTAAAAAATAAGAAGCTTACATTTAAAATCCCACATTTTAAAAATGTCCGTAAGTGAAAATCCTGTTGTCTTCTAAACAGTGTTAATGCTGACTTGTTCTTTGCAGATGTAGTACAATCTGATGATTAAGGAACTGGTAAAATGTTTTAACAGCTCTTTTATCTTCTTTCTTCTTGTCTTTATTTCTTGTCCTAATAGATTTGTGATTCTTAAAACCGCCACAAATCACCACACGCTTTCCCCAGCCTGTAGCTTTACTATGTGAGGTCGTTCACATTCTGTATTCACTTTCCTCCCAACCCCCAGGGTACTGTGAAGAATGACACCTTTGCTCAAGACTAAAAAAAAACTTGCAATACTCTCTCTGATTGGCCATGGGGAATTGAACCGCAGTTCAAAGTACCTGGTAACCTTCACATCCCATCTGTTTTATTGTTCTTTCAAACTAATTCTAAATCGTAATCCTGAGGCTTCCAAACCGTAGTAATAATTAACTCCACCGTATTGACTCAAAGGATCTTAACCAGTGTTGGGCTTTAATGTAACTAATCTTTTAGGCCTGAGCTGTTGCTGTTAAACGGAGCCGTAATCTAGACGCAATAGCTTTTATGAGGACTAATCTTAAAAACAAGCATTGTGTCTCAAGTTATAGATGTCACTGATATACTAATAAAGAATTGTATCAAGACATGTAGGGGATGACTACTGTAGTTCTAAGAACTTTTATATTAGTTTAAAATTACTTTTATGAGAAAAATCTACAAAGTGGCGTTTGAAAAACTGTGGAACACATCCTGTTAAAAGTAGGAGCTATAGAATATTGGTAGAAGTACTTAGCATGTTCCTAGCTTCACTTTTTGTATCAAAGCATCCACTTCTGTTTCTTTGCATCTCTATCAAACCCTTTAAGTGTCTTCTGTTTTCCTACCTACTTTGGAAACTGTACTATTCCGTCAGCTTCTTAGCCAGGAAAACTGGGTTACACTCTTGTTTTTATAGCCCCTTAAACAGCAGAATTCATTGAGCGTTGCTTGCTTCAGCGTCTCTCCCTGATTTCTTCATCTTGGTGGTAATGTAATCTTCACTACAGAATAATCCTGAAGACGGAGTTTAACGCTAGGTATATTTTTGTTTCCAAAATCACAAAGTTCTGGGATTGGCATTTATATTTTTTATGTATGTGGTGTTCTTGCCTGGTCTGTGAGCATAGTAACTCTTGTAATTCAATCAAAGTTGAAGGTTAAGAGAGTAATTCACTGATCATTGGAATTCATCTGCATTGACTCATAAAGGAGCGGTTTAAGTTTTAAATTAGCGTTGTGGAAATGTGTACTTTGGAATTTGAAAAAACAGGAAACTGTTGCTGTCTGAAAACAATCTTAAGGCTGTAACACAGCATCCTTCCCCAGATAACTTGCATTATCTTGTTTTCTTGACAAGACTGGTCCTTTTGTAAGTATTCTGGGTTTTTTCTGTTCTGCTCAACATGGCTGTTACTTGAATTTTGGTTCTTCAGAGTTGCTGGTGCAAGCAGAAATTCTCTACAGGGTGTTTGTGTACTTTGCTTTTGGGCTTCTGTGCCAGTCTGTGTCTGGAAATGTTAGAAGTATGCTGCAATTCATACAAATATAAGCAATTTTCTGTGATTATTTCAGGTCCTAAATTATTGGATTATGCTTACCATCCCAGTTTGGAACATAAATGTAAGAAGGATATTCTAATTGGCAGAATAAAAAACTCCGAAGATAAATCATGGAAAAAAATACGTCCAAGACCAACAAAGACACAGTATGTGGGACCATATTATATATGTAAAGGTACGTGTTTTAGATAGTAAAATGTTAATGCCTACACGCAAAGTAATATAGCTTAACCTTTCCACAGTGGAGTATAGAATTCTTGCTCATGGGAGGTGGAGAAGGTAGTTGACTGGGTGGTTTGTGTTTTCAGAGGCTATAGGGAGAGCCATGTTTTGACCATTAATGTGATTGTTTAGAGAACGTGTCTGTACTTTTGTTCTTCATCATTAATAACTTTGCTTCTGAGTGCTGGGCTATCACTACTCAGCAACAAAAAAGCGTTCTTGTTCAACTTTTGCAGCATGAACCTCTGCTTATGATGTGAGCAGGATGATTTGTAGATTAACAGCTGTATTTAAGCAAAGGGTGTTCTGAGTTCTTAGCATTGTTGCCTTAGACTAGAATAGGACAGTTGATTGAGGTGTACATCAGCCTTTCTGAGGATTTTTACATTTTCAGCAAGACATTGAGCATAAGGTTTTGCTTCTGTCTGCTAGACTTAAGTGACCCATTTACAACAGATGCAGTTTCTTTATTAAACACATTTGAAATGGAGATAGTGGAAGTTTTAACATGAATTTCCAATAAAAGTTGTGTAAAAGCAAAGTTGTATTCAATGTTACCATTTTAGATGTTGCTGCTGAAGAGGAGTGCAGGTATCCAGGTCACTGCACGTTTGCCTATTGCCAAGAGGAGATCGATGTGTGGACACTGGAGCGTAAAGGAGCCTTTAGTCGAGAAGCTCTTTTTGGAGGGAATGGAAAGATCAACTTGACTGTGTCCCGACTTCTTCAAGAACATCATGGATTATTTATGTTTCTTTGTGAGGTGCTGCTTTATTTCTAATGACGCAATAAAAATTATAATCGACACTAAAATTACCTAGAAGAAAATGCTTAGTTTCATGCATGTTACTCTTTTGTAAATTTTGAAATGCATGTTCAGTAATGATCTGGCTATCTTGAGATGGGAGACTAGTCAAAGTCTCTGTTAAGGTAAGCTATGTTTATAAATGTATAAAATATATACTCTACAATTACCTGTTTTTGTATTCCAGAAATGTTTTGATCACAAACCCAGAATAATAAGCAAAAGGAATAAGGATAACTCATCTTCTTGTTCTCACCCTGCTATGCATGACTTTGAAGATAACAAGTATGTCTGAAATACCCATCTCTTTAAGTTTCACATGAAAAGCAAAGGTCTCGCAGAATTTTTAATACTGACTTAGCTGTTGATTAACTTCTCTTCCTTTGCTAACTGGCTGTGTCGCTTTGGCAGTATTGATGAGACAAACTTGCTGAACAAGGATTGTCTCATGTAGTTAAATTGAGAGTGAACTATTTCTTTATCAATGCATTCGGAATTAGACATGAGGGTGGATGCTGCTGAATCTTACTGGTTTTGGTGTCAATTTGTTAATAGTTTATCTACCTGGTGAGCTGCATTGATGTAAATAGATGTTTGATGTTAAATTAATGCAGGAATTTGTAAGTTTGCTTACTCTTTAGTCTGTTTTGCTTATTTTGCTGTGTTTTAACTCGGTAAGAACGTGGTTACCTTAATTACAGAGTCTGAAATAGACCATAGTCCTTGTTAGTTCAGGTGATAAAAATAATGTGAGGCAAGTGTCTTTATTCTTCAAAAGTTAACAAAGACTTCATAGTAGTAGTAGTACTAAATAAATTTTGGAGAGCTGAAAGACGTATGTTTTGATATGATGAAAATGTAAGTGGGAGCGTTTTAATTACTTTGTTTGTACTCCACTTCCCTGTACTGAGGAACACCACAGCTATAAACGTTAGGCTGTTACCGAGAGGCATTCGCTCTTTCTTTAATGGTGCTCTACAGGAGCATGTAAGTGCCTGTGTTTTAATGAGATCAGGATGATACACTTTCCCTCTTGGAAACCAGTGATTCAGTTGGGTTGAATTCAGTAGTGCTTTGCAGAAAAGGGACCTCTGGATTTCAGAAGAGGACTGTTTTGTGATGTTGGTTTATGCAGTCTAGAAATGATCATTAGGTGCTACTTCCTTCTGGAAACATTTTTGGCTCTCTGATGTCAAGTGAAAAAGCTGTGATGAGAGATTATTATTTTACATGTTTTTTCACACAGAAGCTGAGTAATTTTAAGGAGTTTCTAAAACTGACTGTTTGCAAAACAGGTGCCTTGTCCACATTTTACGAGAAACTATGGTGAAATACTCCAAAATCCGCCCTTTCCAAGTTCGGTGTCAGCTTGACCTGTGCAGACATGAGGTGCATTATGGCTGCTTACGAGAGGATAAGTGCTTTTATGCTCACAGTCTGATAGAGCTTAAAGTCTGGATAATGCAGAAAGAAACAGGTATGTTAGGTAAAATGCTCACTGTACTCTTCATTGTAATGCCACTTTTTCCTCGTCTCAGCTGCTCTCTGAAACTAGCAGCTTGGGATCAGTGCATTCACTGACAATTCTTCAGAATTTTTCATACAGCATGTTCAGTAAATGGTAGTGTAAATATGATTAGAAGTACCAAGTAGCCTACTAGCTATTCAAAATTAGCAGAGTTTTGGCAATAAAAACTGTTAAAACTGCTCATTATGATCAGATTTTTGGGTTTTGTTCTTGAAATAAAACTAAATTTTTTGAGCAGGTACTAAATCCAATTCAGACAAGATTTGTTCTTATTTTTAAACCTTCAAAGTTCGGAAGATCTTTATAAAATTTCTTTTTCACAGAGTACTGAAAGAAAAGCTTGACATTTTATTCATGCCATTTTTTTTCCTCCATCGCCCAGTTCAAGAATCAATTTTTTTCACAGTTAAGCCTTTCTTTTAGCCTAGTGCTATTCCGATACTGTTACATAGTCAGAAAACTAATCTTTTCAGTTCGCTGCTCTGTCTCTCGTAAGTGTATGTGTTGCTAACACGTCACTGCTTTTGTGTTCTTGCTTACACATGACATTTAGGCTGCTTTTTGTTTATTTTGTATGTTCCGTTGGCTTCTTTGAGGATAACAAATTTTAGTACTTCATTTCTAGCCAATAACTTCTGAAAAACATGTCTCTGCACTTATTACTCCATTCCCTGGTCATGAGTTTCAAACTTCCCATGACATTAAAAAAAAAAAAGCAAACAAAAATCCAAACAACTGAACTGATAGTGGTAAATAATCTGTACCACATAATACTGCTCATTCTTCCTGCCTTGCTCTGCGTGACAGCAGTACTTTACATATTAAGTAATCGTGTTTGATCATTGTGGCGCAGAGAGGGAAAAGGGAACTGGGACAATCCCCGTGTCTCTCAGCATTTCTGGCATTTTTGCCCCTTTATGTCTGTGATTTATCCTCACCTGTGCCTCTCTGAAGAAGAGGCTCGTGTTGCTGACCCTCAAATCCGAACACAGATGACAATCTGTATTTGCGTGGAATTTGAGCACTAAATGTTACAGTATCTGTGAACATTGTTTAGCTCCGGTAGGAACCTCAGCCAGAGGATTGATATGAGTGGCTTGTTTTCCTTCTGAAACACAACCTGATTAAGGGACCTTGTTTAAAATTTTGGTGAAGAAGGCAGAGGCAGTCTGTTGTCTGTCAGCTTGCGTTTTACATCGTTTTTCTGTGGTCCGTAATACAATGTAGCTTTTCTAATTAGATTGTTATTAAAGGTTCACTACATTATCTGTAAATAAATGCTCAAAGATGCTCCTTAACTTATTTGAGCAATCTTTAATTTTAAAAATTTTTGTGTTTGCTTTTGAATATGATGATACATACAACGTTTCTGTTTTGGAGACCCTCGTAAGATTCTTAAGTGTGTGTGTGTATGGGTGTAACAGTGCATCCCACCCACACACGAGTATGGGTGTGTATGCATACGATATATGAGAAGAAAAAATAGATGAAAGCTTTGGGGCTTCAGTAGCATTCCAGATTGAGCATGTCTGTAATTGTGCATCAGCCAAGTCTTGTAGAACTTCTTCCCTTCCTTTACAGGTATTTCACATGATGCTATTGTTCAAGAATCAAAGAAATACTGGCAGAACATGGAAGCTAGTGCACATGGATCACAGGTATTTTCAGTTTCCCATTAAACTAATTCGGCAGTGACTTTGATAATTCTTTTTTATGACTGTGTATAATTAGCGTATATTAGAAGTTACTTTTCTAATGCTCTCTTCAAATAATCTCTTTCATTGTAGGCTTTCTTCAGCTTGCCCCACTTAAACTAAAATGCCTGCTTTGCTTCGATGTGATCGCTTTTTTCGTTTGCTTATTCTGTCATAGGCAGAACATAAAACCTAAATATAATTTCAAAGTCAGCTGCCATAAGGCAGGTAATTGTCTTTTCAACACGTAGGGTCTTTATGTGTTCAGTTTGTATATGTCATCACAACTACTGCATACATATACCTAAATCAAAAATAGGTTAAATAAAAATGCACTTGTTAGGAAATGCCTAGTTGGAAGTTTCGAGCTGAACTATTACAAGGATGTGGTGCGGTGCAGCATCTGCTTCCGGACAGGTGCTGTAAACGTCTGTGGTAGGGGATAATTCATGATTATGATTATTGCCCATACAAAATACCTGTTATTGTTGTTATTCTTTTGGCTTAAGATCCTTGGGAACCAGATGAAATACGGATCACTTAATTTGAAGATGAAATTTGTTTGTGGTCAGTGCTGGAGAAACGGTCAAGTTAACGAGCCAGACAGAAACAAAAAATACTGTAGTGCAAAGGCAAGACACCCGTAAGTAAAAGCAAATACTGAAAATTTCACCATTTTGTGAGCCATTTAAAACCTCTTTGGGGAGACTTTGTTACTGCTTAGCAAAGAGTTGTTCAAGGAACTAAAAAAACCCAAAACATATTGAAGCAGAACACAGCCATCTCTTTGTAGTGTGTTAGTAACTAGTGTTGAGAAGCACTTCCATGGCTGTTTGTTTTGGGCAATGGTAAAGTTTCAGTAGAATGTAATTAAATCTCAAATATATGCTGAGGGCTTTACAAAGAACCTTTCTGGGCTTTCCTTGTTCTGCTTCTATGTACAGTGTGTCTTTTTCTAAGTGTTTTCTTTGACTGAATGTGTCTGGTTTTTAGATGGACCAAAGATCGCCGTGTGGTGCTGGTAATGTCTAATGAACGTAAGAAGTGGATGACCATTCGTCCTCTTCCCGCAAAGAAACAAGTGCCTCTGCAGTTTGATGTATGCTAACCCAAACTAACACTTTAGTTATGTAACTAGGGTAACTGGAAAATACTAGTAATTGGGATGATTTCGTCAGTTCTGCGGAATTCTGTTGGGAGTCAGTGGGAATATGTTTGTAACGTTTCTGCAGAGTTTCACCTTAGAAGAGTGTTGATCTCACATTATTACTGAAACCCTTTGTCATCAGTGGACGTTAGTAACTTTTAAAGTGATTTAACTAAGTTTTTACTATTTCCAGTAAATATTTCAGAAATAGTTGAAACACATCTGTGGTCTGGTAATCTGGTAGGAGGCAAAAAGCAGTCATAGTACTTACTTCCAGCAGTTTGCTTTTTCTAACTACAATATAGGAGGGTTTTTATAAAATAAACGTGATTTTATTCTTCATGTGATATAAATGTCTGATTGGGAGGGGAAACACTAGCCAAGATTGGAAAAAAAATTTCCACTATCATCCGTTTTACTTTATATTCATAAGAATATTTTCTTTAATTCATGTTGCAGTTGTGCAATCATATTGCCTCAGGCAAGAAATGTCAGTATGATGGCAACTGTTCGTTTGCTCATAGTCCTGAGGAGAGAGAGATGTGGACCTATATGAAGGAGAACAGCAGTAAGTACAAGAGTCAGTCTGACGTGTTGTAAATCTGACTGTTCTGCTTTGCCTTCTTGTTCCTCAGTTACTTCTTAATTCACTTTTTTCGCTGTCTTTTATAGTAAACGATGCAGGTGTTTTTTTGTTTTTAATTTGAATAAACCGAGACTCGGTATTCCAAAACAGTATTAAATAAAAATAGCTATATTTTATATATGTTGCTTGATTTTTATTTTTTTAACTATAAAGTAGTTTGTATCAAATTTTTTTGATGTCTTAGAAATCATGTATTGATCCATGCGGCAGTGTTGCTTGGTGTTTATCCTCTGTATTGTCATCTGCACATGCCAGGATTCTCTTGATAACATATGGGGGAAGGCTGTTTGTGGAAGAACTTCCCCCCACCAGTGTATTTACTATTCACTTTCTGTTACTGACTTGCCCCATTAGAGTGTTGCTTGGGAGACATAGTCAAAAATAAATTAGTAAGTCAAAAATAAATAAGTAAATGATGATATCATAGTCTGCAAAAAAGCAGACTAAATTTACCAGAAAAGTAGCACGCTTTATATTAGCACTTCAAAATTCAGATATTGATCCGTAGTGGCAGAGTTGTTCTCTGTAGTTTGGGTGCCAGTTCAGAAGTGTGTAACGTCTTACTTTCCCCTGCGTAGCCAGAAATGGGTCTTGGTAAGTACCTGGAGGCTGATGTGGCTCGTGGCTCTTGTGTCTACACTGTGTACCTGTCTGCACTGTCTGCTGGTTTTCTTCCCGTAGTAGGTGAGGACTGAGTTATGCTTGCAAACTCAGTCATTTATCTAGTATTTTCAAACTCTTGCCTTAATTGCTAATTACTTATTTTAGCCTCTGCTCTCATTAGTTCAAGACCTGGAGCAGTTGTATGACATATGGCTAAAAAGTCAAAAGCCAGAAAAAGGAGATGATACAGTGGCACAGGCAAACAAAGAAAATGGGAAGCAAATTCACATGCCGACTGACTATGCTGAAGTTACGGTAAGTAACCATAATTCTAAATTCAAACTTGGGGGGGTGTTGGTTCTTCCCCGCCCAGTCGGTAACAGACATTGCTGTCCTTATTTTCTTGGTGCTCCCTTAGATCGTAGCTAGCTGCACGACTTCAACTGACACTGTAGAGCAGTTCTCCTGAACCTCTCAAGTCAGTGGAGATCATGAACTTCAGCTGATCGTTTAAATGACTCTGTCTAGGGAAAAAGCAATTTACAGGCCAACGTAAAGAAAACATTCAAAACATACTAGGAGAAGTTCTGTGCTTACAGTATTGAATTATCAATGTTTTGTTTTCAAATTCCCTGTAAAACAGGTGGATTTTCACTGTTGGATGTGTGGGAAGAACTGTAACAGCGAGAAGCAATGGCAGGGTCACATTTCTTCTGAAAAGCATAAAGAGAAGGTTTTCCACACTGAGGACGATCAAAACTGCTGGCAGTATCGCTTTCCAACCGGATATTTTAGCATTTGTGATAGGTATGTGGTTTTAAGATGCCAAAAATGCTGAAACATTACAGTTCATAATGTAAATAATTAAGGCGGTTGTTAGTTTTGATAGTGTTTCTAGTATTTCTTGCTTTGCCTGTGTCTTTCAACAAGAAATTAAGTAACTCAGAGTATTTTAACATGTGCTGTTCAAACTCGAGTGACAAGGTGCCTGATTGAACAACCAAATTAATGCTTGTGTGATGCTAGTAAAGGGTTGCGTGTTTATTGCAGCTCCGCAAGGTATTGTTGGTATTATTACAAGTTCACTTAGGCATCTGCCTGTTAATTACTTGTGGAACACCAGAACTGCCTCTAGCTGGGCAGCAATATTGGAGCTTTAAGGCAAGTAGAAATGTTAGCGTGGCAGCAGATTTGTTAAAATGGAAATGGTTTATGAAATTAAAGGGTTCGAGCATTAAATGACTCAGTAAAGAAGGAGCGTGAGGAACAGAAAGACGAGAGCCATCTCCTATCCTCTGTAAATACTTGACAGCCGCGAAGGAAAAATGCAATCAGATGCTAAACAGGGTTGGTATTGTCTTACTTTAAAAGTAAACGCTCTTATTATTTTTCTGTCATTGTTGTTGTTTCTTAGTATTTTACTGTATCTGAAAAACTTGACCAGAAGAAAATACCCAGATACAATAGTGGTCGTGATAGTTCTGTGAAAACACTCTTCAAAATCTGTCTTCGCAGATATATGGCTGGTACTTGCACTGAAGGAAACAACTGTAAATTTGCCCATGGAAATGCTGAACTCCATGAGTGGGAAGAACGAAGACAAGTTTTAAGAATGAAGCTCAGCAAAGCAAGAAAAGACCACTTGATTGCTCCCAGTGATAATGACTTTGGAAAATATAGTTTTTTGTTTAAAGATTTAAACTAATACTGAGATGACACATACACGTTATCAACTGGAAGCATAAACCAGAAAATTTGACAATAATCAAAAGCATGTGACAGAAAAGCTGCAGGTTTTCTGCTTTTATTGGCATATATTGTTCCTCCTGAACAGCAAAATATAGTAGATTTAGGGGGATTGAGCAGACCTGTCTATGCTCTCATAAAACAGAGTGGTGATTAAAAAAATCTGAAGTATTAAGTGCTTACTCACCTTCTGTTGGACAGAAAGTTAGGAAATAGAAGGGGGGAAGAGAGGTTATAATATCTAGGAAGCCCCCTAGTATCAGTCCTTCAGTTGAAAAACTTCAAGGTATCGAAGTATTACAAAACAGAGTGTTACGGGCTAAGAAGAAAATGATGGATGAAAATTCTTCAGATCTTTTAATGGAGAGGATTTGTTTAAAACAAAGTTTGCTACTTATCTATATGTAGGTTGCTAAAAAGAATTTTCTTATTAAAGATTTTAAACAAAATAACCATTTAACTACAATATATGTTGAATGGGTATTTTTTCTCTATTTGTATGTTTCAATATAATGTACTGAAAAAGGATCTTGGGAGGAAAAAACGTATTAATTTTTGAAAATGAAGTAGTTAAAATTCTGTTTCTTGGTCTTTGCTGTTTAAATGATGATTTTGAAAGATTACAGTTGTATGTCAGTATTGTGTATTATTGTATGGACTAATGTTGCCTGTAATAAAGAGAACTTTACACAAAGCTGTTTTCTGCATGTAGCCTCTCAGGATTGAGACTTTGTAAAAACAAACAAACAGTGATTTGCCTATTAGCAAAAGAGAGCACCTGTAGCAAAAATGAGTTGGTATTTGTGTCTCCAGCTGCTTGTTTGCCGTTTTCTGTATTGTCATTAGCTCACTGCATCACGAAAATAGCAAAAGTAGCCAAGCCCTGTGGAGCTAGGCTGTGCTGGGACTTGGGCACGAAACCGCCGCCTCGGCTGCGAGGTGGAGGGTATTTCAGATTGCGTTTCTCACTGACCACAGAAATGGAGAACCGTTTGTGGGCTGAGGTGACTTCTGACTGACGCACCTTCTGGCTTTAAAGTCACGGGAACTTCTGTTGCGGTTTGGCTTTTCTGCCGATCACGCTTTCAGCTTGCTTTGTGTGTTCACTTAATCCCTTTTTTTTTAAGCTGCTTTCTCTCATTCAACATAGCTAAAGCTAGGTTTCTCTTTTTTTTTCTTTTTTTCTTCCCCATTACTTACTTCTCCCTCCTCTTGAGAGTATTTTTCTCTGTTACTGGCTGACCTTATGTCTATTAGAAGAGCTTTAAGAATGACTTCAGTAGTTTGAATGTAGTCAGTGGCCACATATTGTGTCTGTAAAAAGCATTGAACCAAAGTTCAGAGATACCCATACCCATGACGCGCCTGGCTGCTGTGTCCCTTTCACTTCACGAAATAAAAGCACAATGACTATTAGAACACCACCTTACGCTTTGGCCAGAGCTGGGGCAAGCCGTTCCTTCTGGGCGGGCCTGAAGTCCATCTGAATACAGCGTACAGCCTGCAGACAGAAGTAGCTTGGTGTTTGAAATACGACCTGCTGCAATGCTGATTTTTTTACATTGTTTGTAATAAACTGGGCTCGAAATATAGTACTATGGACACTGTTATTTCTGTGACGAACCCTGATTGTATCGTGTGCCTTTCTGAATTGTTTTCTCATTTTTATGCTGTCGTCGTTTAATGTTAAGTGCTCTGTAAATTAGTGGAAGTAATTCTTAACAGAACTAAACATGGAACCGTGTTCTGTAAGGACGGTGTGAAATCTTTAATGACTGGAGTGGGGGGCTGCTGGGGAGGACTCTGCAGTTACCGGGGCATCGCTGACTGGCTGGTGCTGGCGCCGGCAGTTGCGGGGCTGTCCTGCACGGCGAGCACGAGCGGAGGCAGTAATTCTGACCGTGTTCTTCCCGAGGACGGGGGTAGGCCGGGCCGCGAACG
>NW_010406685.1:0-1275 GCF_000710305.1 Buceros rhinoceros silvestris | reverse complement strand
GGTCTCCTGCCGAGCAGCGCGCTGACGGGCACCGCCGGACCAGTGACGTGAGGGACTCCAGCAGAACACAGCTGCAAAGGCATCCTCCTCGTCGCAAGCGCAACACAAAATGCAAGACACACAACGCAATATGGACCAGACAAGACAAAAGACATTCCAATACATACGGAAAAATTCAACAAAATACATGCGAGAGAACGCCAAAGACGTTACAAACCCCACAACACAACAAACAGCATGGCAAACGAGACACAAAATACAACCCGGAAAGACAAAATAAAATACATACAAGAACTAAACATCATACATCAGACAAAATACAAAACACAGCACAAGACAAACAAGACAGAAAATTCGATACAAACAATACCAGAAACAACAGAAATGTCAGACGTACAGATGTTACACGATGCCAAACAAAATACAGTACAACGTACGTACAACACTACAGCTGCCGAGTGTGCCCCAGCTTTACATGCTGCTATAGAATATGCTGGAAATGAGCCCAAACACGATGGTGACCACACGTGCTGGTCCCTATGGACACAACTTTTGGTAAAAACTCAACCTTATCTGCTCAACACTCGGACCGTGCTTTTGGGCTGACCCCGAATTCCATTCCAGCACAGCTCTCCAGTTCAAAAATCGGAATTCAACTGCCATTTTTACCAGTTCAGCCTCCTTTGAAACTGTCTCCACATACCTACCACACAGGCCCGTACATAACTAAAAACACAGAACAACAGCAACTTCTCTTTAACGCTAGATGGTCTCTGTAAAGACTAGAGCTAGGGCCACATGTTAACGTGTCAGCAGTTAAACCCACCCCAATGAGACTCTTATCACCGTCCATTGAGACATTGAAGAAATACAGCAAGTGCTGGGAAGAGTCAGAAAGGATAGGGAACACCAATGCGGGGTGTGGGGGGAAAGTCATGGCTGGGTCTCCAACAGCAGCTGGGATACTGAAGCCAATGTTGCCCCCATCACGATCCTGCTGACTGTTGTTACACTCTGCTTGTTGCTAAGTCTTGTTTAATGAACCCCCTGATAGGCCCCTTGGGTCAATGCCACAATCATCACCAGCCCTGTCAGTGTCCCAGTGCCGAGGGAGGGAGATGTGGGGGCGGTGGGGGGGGTGGTGGTGGTGCTGAGGAGGTGGGTGTGTGCTCTAACGATCTCTCTGGAGGTGGGAACAGGCAGCACCTGAGGCCTCTGACCTGCTGCAGGCTCAGGCTGCAAGCACCCGGGTGACACTCCTGTTCCACACTCCGC
>NW_010406684.1:12247-12504 GCF_000710305.1 Buceros rhinoceros silvestris | reverse complement strand
CAGTGCGCCTTCCACCGCCGGCCTGCGGCGCTCCGGCAGCCGGCCCTCCTCCTTCGGCCCCAGCGCCAAGAGCCCCGTGCGGGGAAGGGAGGGTTTGGCCCGCGTCCGAGCTGCGTTTTTCTACTTCTCCTGGCAGACCCCCAGGGCCGTGCTGCGCCTGCCGGCAGGAGCTCTGTGCTGCCAGAGGCGCGTTACAGCACTTGCGGTTCCAGGGCCACCTCCTGAGAAACACGGGCAAAACGAGTGGCCCCGGAGAG
>NW_010406684.1:11755-11971 GCF_000710305.1 Buceros rhinoceros silvestris | reverse complement strand
TTTTTGGCGCAGACAGGTGAGGGTGACTGCCCAGAGCAGCTGCCGCTGCTCCAAGGGCAGGCTCCGATGCAGTGTTGCTGGTGTGAGTTGCTCTGGCCATGCTTTGCTTCATCTCCTGGGTCAAAGGAGAACCATAGGGTCAGCAGGATTTGGTGGCTCTGTACAGCCTCCAGGACTCCCGTTCTCAGCAGGCCCCGGCTGAGAACGGGAGTCCTG
>NW_010406684.1:7035-11547 GCF_000710305.1 Buceros rhinoceros silvestris | reverse complement strand
AGGTTGGGCTCACTAGCCTTGGGGCACCATCCTAGGAGAAGGACAACTCTGACCCCAAACCCGGGCAGATGGAGCTCGTTTAGCCCTGTAAGGCTCCATCTAAGAGAAGGACGCTCTAACCAAACCTATGACCCGAGGACTTCGCTGTCACCGTCCAAGCTCACCAGGCCCTGGCAGATGAACCTCAGGTGTAAAGGGTGGAGCCAGTTCCACGCACGCTGCGCCTCACCTAAAAAATCCCCTGCGCAGCCCGGAAGGGTGCACTCATCGCTTGCAGTGAGCGTAGGAACAGCCCTTCCCAGATCTTCGTTCGCGAAGCCAAGCCGTGATGATTACAGTGACTAATCCTGCAGTGCCAGCTCTACTCATTTATCAAGCAGTGTATGAGAATAGGTACTCTTCTTGCTATAGTCGGTTTCTTACTTTGACTATTCTCTTTGCAGTAGATAGTGGTTTATGTGAAAAATACCTTTTTTGGGGCAATTAAAAAAAAAAAATTGCGCGTAAGTAAAGACGCACAAGCACATATGCCGGAGCATCCCAGGGCAGTTTCACAGTGAGAATGAGTCTGTTGGCTCGCTGTTCTCTCATAATTGTGTTTTCCTTTCCTGGTTCAGTGCCCTGTACCAAAGCTTATCTGCTTTCCTCTTGGCACATAAAAAAGCTGCCCTTCAGTGGGAAGCAAAGGCAGGCAGAACAATTCCCAAGAAGTACCCTCACCTTCTCCCCCCAAATCTGAACTAGTGCGATCTCCTAAGTAATATAGATCAGAGTGACCCCACTTCAGATTTTAGAGGAACTATTCTCCGTGAGTTCAGAGAGAGGATGATCTAGGAGAGAGAGGAAAAGGCTGTACCAGCTCCTTCCTCCCGACCTGTCCACTGGCTCTGGCCCGTACGTTGTGTATATATACACGTCTCTCACCGTGCTGCCATACACCCTTCTTCAGTGCAGGAATGTGTTTCCTCGTTACACAATTTCCCCCCAGGTTTGTAGTGCCTCTCTTCGCATGTCGAGCAGTAAGGGTAAGTCTTGGTTCCATTTTGCTTAAAGCTTGACTTGAGAACTTGGAAAGAGTTGGCTAGGAATGTTTTACAGGCTGTTAAAATCAAAGAAAGTTCTTATTAAATAAATACATGCCCTGGGAAGTATGAGTCCTCTTAAATAACTGCCTTGCACAAAAGCAAGCACAGCGCCAACCAAAACTGCCCTCTGCCTCCAGGCCCACAGCTAAATAGCTTAATAGTTGTTCCAGTCACATACTGCAGAGTTGAAAGCTGGACTCTTATGATGCATGCCAAATTCACCATTATAGGCGGGCATAATAATTCTAGGATTTCCTTTTTGCCTGAATACGACACAATTCTGCTGAAAAGCAGGAAGGTGTTTTATAAATCCATGCTTATGTGAGAATGAGTGGCTGGAGGTTTACAGTTCCACACAGAATACACAGTACTATGTTTAGGAGGAGATGCACATTTATTTTGGAGTTTTTAAAGGCAAAATATCTGACTAAATAACACTGGCAGCCTGTTTGAGAACACTATCCGGAACACACCAGAACACCATCAATGGGAAAATGGAAATAATCATTATTATCTAAAAGATAACTATTTAATGGGTTTGGGTGGTTATTTCCCACCCCCCTGCCGTGTATTTCATAGAGGTCAGAGGTGGTGAAAGTTCAGCAGCAAACAGCTGAAGTGATTACATGATGTGCTGAACTGCCCAGAGTGCACTACTTTTGATGAACCCAAAACTTTTTAGGTTTTGCATAAATACATCTCAGAAAAGTCCAATTCATCAGTGCCTTAGAGGCTATTTTTCTGAATACAAAAGCGTTAAGCAATCCTTCCCAAATCCATCGCTGTATTTGGAAGGCACCTGTACGTATGTGGCAGAGACACTGCTTACCTTGATCCATTCACCACCACCCTCCAGGCCTGGCAAGGTTTTTATCCCCCAGAGTACACCCATCCAAGCCATGAGCAGCCAGTTTCCCCAGGAGAATGCTGTGGGAAACAGGGTCAAAGGCTTTACTAAAGTCAAGGTAGACAATGTCCACAGCCCTTCCCTCATCCACTAAGCGAGTCACCTTGTCATAGAGGAGATCAGGTTAGTCAACAGGACCTGCCTTTCACAAACCCCTGCTGACTGGGCCTGGTCACCTGGTTGTCCTGCACATACCACATGATGGCCCTGAAGATGATCTGCTCCATAACCTTCCCCAGCACTGAGGTCAGACTGACAGGCCTGTAGTTCCCCGGATCCACCTTCTTGTAGATGGGTGTCACATTGGCTAACCTCCAGTTGACTGGGACCTCCCCAGATAGCCAGGACTGCTGGTAAGTGATGGAAAGGGGCTTGGCGAGCACTTCTGCCAGCTCAGTACCCTTGCTGGATGCCATCTGGCCCCCTAGTCCTGTGCACATCCCAGCAGAGCAATAGGTCACCGACTGTTCCCTCTTGGATTATGGGACCTTCATTCCACTTGCTGTCTCTTGTCTCTGTCTTTCGGTTCAAGGAGCTGGGCACTCAGAGAACTGGTCTTGCTGTTAAAGACTGAGGTGAAGAAGGGATTTCTGCACCTGTGCGCAATGTCAATGAAGGAGAAGGCCTGAACTCCTGGAAACTCCTGAATACACAAAAAAGACATTCAGTACCTCCACCTGTCCTCATCCTGGGTCACTGTATTTCACCTCACATCCAGCAAAGGGGTAAAGGCTGACTTATTAAACTGTCCCTGCAGCTGTAAAGGTTGACTTATTAAACTGAGAAACGCAACAAATTAAAGCATAGATTCTTAAAACTGGACTTTATTATCATGTGTCTTTGTGCTGTCCTTTTTTAATACATCTTGTATCCAGGATTAATAGTGACAAAGAAATAGTTTCCAGTGGTGCCCAGTAAGGCAAGAGATAGAGACTTTAAATCAAGCAGGGATTCTTTGAGAATAGGAGCACCCTCTGGAAAAAACAATTTGAAAATATTGATATTCCCTGATAGTAACAATTAAAGAAATTTAAAAAAAAAAAAGAAAGAGAAGCAGATATATGACTAAAGAGCCAATTGTGAATGCTTAAATAGCTGATTATTTTTTTCAGTGTTACTCTTCCCAGGTGGAAACAAAGTTCACATGGTCCAAAAGAGAAATCATGACCTGACATCTTAGAGGCAGGACATAAGCCTGGGTGAAAAGGATCTTTGGATTTTGAGTGACTATGCCGTGTGTGCTAAGCTCAGCTTAACCAGTATGTGTCATATATGCCTACAGGGTGAGATCCCTACTTTGAAGAGGCTTCAGAGAGAGGCTGAATGCCAGGGTTGTTTCTTGCCAAGAAGGTGCCATGCTCCAAGAATAAGTTTGCACTGTGTCTCTTGGCATCACGCATTGCTCCTTGAGGTAGCTGCTGAATGATGAACAATCTGTTTCCCAAACACATCACTGCAGAGCTGCGCTGACACGGCTCTACCACGGCCAGGCTCCAAGGCAGCAGGTAAGCACAGGACTATCTACATATGCAAAACTTCTCTTGCTTAGTGCCACTGAGCCAGCGCTGAGGTAGCTCAGCATTGCACAGCTCAGACATTGTCTAAAACTGGTTTTAGATTTCTGAGGATCATGCTTCAGGATTCGGTTGTCTGTGACCTATATTATGTTTTTAAGAACTTGAGAGGATCTATGCTTAATGTAACTGTGTGTGGAGTGTCCTGAAGTTTCATGCTGAGACAGTGTTGTGTGTGACAGGGCAAGATTGGAACAATCCATGGCTTGAAAGATAACTGTCTGAAAAATCTATACTGCTGTTTTCCTTTATATAGGCCTGGGGTATACATGGGGTCACGTAATCCTGCTAGAGAATACTCTCTTTTGGCACATGTGGCCATTCCTTCCTTTTTATTTGTTCCTTGCTCCTGAGGAGAGAGAGCATGAAGCAAGCTACAGCCACTCCTGCCCCTCAATTGGTTACCAATTAACTGTAAGGACTAGGAACAAAATAATCCTTGTCAGTCAGGAATTCTTTATCTAGAAAATGAGTATACAAATGGTGAGTATAAACTATATTCATAAAACGTTGCTTTTTTCAATGACCCTCAGCCGCTCATTCCTGATGTTGCATCCGTTGCAATTAACATACATAAAAGGAGTATCGTTTACCAAGGATCACCACAGCCCTGTTTAGAGATACTCACTTGAATCTCAGAGGCAACGTAGCCGTGTCAGCTCTAACTGTGCCTTGTACTCTTTTAAACTTCCTCAAAATGAGAAACGGTTATCAAATATGTAATTTCAACCTGGCACAATGGAATCCTGATGTGTCCTGTGGTTGATGTCAGCTGTGTGGCCCAAGCAGAGCTTCCTTGGCCAAACAGAGATCTGTCATGTAACAGCTAGCCTGGATGTATAAACTGCAGAGCCTAGAATCAGTCTCGAGGAGAAGAGACAACACAGAAAGAACCATTCCTCGCCTATACCAGCCGAGGAGACCTTCCGCTGTGCTTTTTGCAACC
>NW_010406684.1:0-6855 GCF_000710305.1 Buceros rhinoceros silvestris | reverse complement strand
TCCCAAATCTTCGTCTGCGAAGCCAAGCCACAATGATGATGTAAAGCAGGATCTGCATCATCATACCCCAGAGCAAAGGTTTTCTTCTCCATATGAGAGCCATGGAAATCTCATATTTTGTCTTGGTTACTTATTTTAAAAAAAAAATATTAAAAAAAAAACCTAAAAAAAAAAAGTTTGCATTTGGTTTTCCCTTATAAAACAAAACTTAGCTCAATTTATCTTCCTCAAAATGTTTTACACTTTTTTTTTTTTTGGCTGAAAGTGTTCATTAAATTCACAGGAACTGACATATAGTTCTGAGTGACCTAAAAGGGTACTTCTAAGGAAATAATTAATCTAAAATGTTTTATCTTTTTTTGTCCCATATTACTCTGCTTGCTGTAGATCTTGATGTAGCCTCCTCCCAGACAAGCTCATTAAAATCCCCTTAGAATTGTGCTTGTGTTTAAAACAGCTCTTGATACCATTTTATGTCAAGGAGAGAAAGGAGGATGGAATTGGAGATGTGCCACATGAACAGTGTTTAGCTGGGAAGATAACACTGATGATTGCGCTGTACGGCCAGAATTGGTGTTAACTGCACATGTATGCTTTAAGGGTTTTGCGAATTGACCTCCAAATAATCAATTTTTCTCCTCATTGTTTTTCAAACCAGAGAGATTTAAGTCTTGTCTTTTGCCGGTGTAATTTCAGTGTGATTACTCAGAAATCACTAGGTGAGTGTAAATGCAGACCACTGCCTCTGCATAATATTAAAAACAGTTATTACATCTCTCTTAGAGTGCAGGTATCAGTGCTTGTAAGGCTTGATGAAATTCTTATGTACTATATTCCAAGTCAACTCTTTGAATGAAACCAGCAGCATTTCATCATCAAAGCTATGTGGTCATCAAAAGGTAAGTGCAAGCTCCTGCTCAGTGTTTAGGGGTTTTTTCCCACTGGAGATAACATTGTGATTAGCAAGCTGGTAGGTACGTGTGAACGTGAGTGTCTGGAATACTTTTATATAAAAACACAGTCACTATTGTCACTGGATTGTTTTTGAGCCATGATAATCGTATCTTCCTGTGGCAGCATCTGTTTAACTAAAATGTTTCTTGAAAAACATTTTGATTGTGATGTTTTGGAAAATGCTCAGCTACCAGCTGTGAACATTACAAGGCTGAGAACACAGAGGGGCGATAGTTTGCATGAGAGCATGTTTACTCCTAGTAACACATGGCTTGTTCGATAAATGTAAGTTTATTCATATTCTAATAGGTATTTTGCAGGAAAACTGTGATCCTCTTAGTGGTGACCTCAAACTGTAGCGTAAGTACAGAAAGCAAGAGACCTGCTTGGAAAAGACAAAATGCATGGCCAGATACTAGATGGCCAGATACTAGATGCAGAATGAAAGAATCTGAAATATTTAGGGTACCAAAAATGTGTTTCAGGATAGAATTTTGCAGACAGTTTTGCAACACAGTGAACAGCCAGCAATCTCAGATGTGTAATTTCAGTGGAGCAATAGGAAAAAAAAAACACCCCAGACACAAAAACCCCAAACAAAACAAGAAACCAAACAAAACCCAACCAAACAGAACCCCCTTTCATTGAACTGCTGGGTTCAGGAAGTTTTGTGCATTTGGAAATCTGTTCTGAAATGCTGCCTAAAATTGCGTATTTTTAAATGCATACTGGCATTACCTGCAAGCGTTAAAGTGCTATGAGTATTGACCCAGTCATCCAGAAAACACAACTTGGGGTGACCCTCCTAACATTCTGAGTAGGAGTCAAGGACTCCTACTGTCCTTGAATGCAGCAGAGCCACTCACTGAAGAAGTACTTTCAGACTTTCCCAAAGAGACAGGTCAGGCAGCTCCAGGGAGCTTTAATACATGCTGTTAGAAATTCAGTAACACTCGGTGTATGACTGAGATGAGCTGAAGCTGCTTAGAGAGTCCTGAAACTTTTACCTATCCTGGTGAAGACAGTAATTACGAATGTTAAATATTGTCATTAAATATTGTTGTTAAATGTTGTTCTTTCCTCTAATAGTGAGCCTCTCAAATTTCAGACCAGTCAGGTCTGCATATATAGCAGAAACGATCAGAGCTGCTCCTCTGTTTTATTCAGTGTTGATTTGGACGGTGTCCTTGGAAGGCTTCTGCATCCATAAACTTCCACTCTTCTTGCAAAGCAGATGGTCTCACCCACACTGCCTGCCCAGCAGCTGCGGGCGCACTGCCCCCACACTGTGCCAGACTGTGTGCTGCCAGACATGGTTATGGGTTAGAGCTATGCCAGGAAGCATGCTAACACTTCGACAGCACGGACGATTGCAAAACAGAGCACAAACGTGGTGCCTGCCCATGTAGCTTACAAACACAGCTATAGGGTTTCTCTTGCATGCCTCCAGCACTGGGGAACAACGCAGGGCAGTCACAGCCATGGTATACATACATACATACATACAGTGCACCTGGTACATAAAATCCCTGGGGGGTCCTCACACTACTGCGCTTTCTGAAGTTGAACAGCTGCAAGAGCTGGGGATGGAGCTCCACAGACCTCTAGCCAACGTCCTGCTGCTTTAGCTGCACTGTTACTCATCTTGTCTGCAGGAGTCTGGGTGAGCTCCAGCAGAGGTATTCAGAGCTAGGCAGCTCCTACTTTTCTCTTGGAGCTTTGTTCTGTTCTTAATTAACAAATCATTGGCATTTGGGCCAGACCCTAATTGCACGGCTCAGCGGTGCTGTCATTTTCTTGGCGCAGGGCTCCAGTCAGTGCTGTGGCTGAGACAGAGGAGGCAGAGAAGCACCGAGTCCAAGAGACGCCTCAGAGAGAGAGAGAGCAGGAGGCCAGAGACACTAATGTGAGTCATAGTGAGTCCTAAGCCAGGGTGTGAGGCACCTCTCTTCAAATTTGCAACTTAGGCATAGGTGTGTGTTCTTGCTCGCATAGGCTCCGGCTAGCCACCCATAATGACCAGACTTTGGGATAAGCTTCAGTTGTATGTTGAGACCAGAAAGAGAACTGAGGAGCCTAGGAGGCTGTCACTGCTTTTCAGGAAATGGTCTAAATCCTTCCTTTTTCGTCTGTTTCTTTATGCCAAGCAGAAGACTTGCAGTCTTAGGCAACGTGGAGAAGAGGTAGTGGCACTCAGTTGTGACAGGTCTGTCCTTTTAGCAAAGACTTTATTTTACTCAAATAAAAGCAGAAGCAGTACAAAAAAAAAAAAAAAACAAAAAACAACCAACCAACCAAAACCAAAACCTTATTTCAAAGTAGACACAAGACATTAAACCACAGTTCTCAGATTTGGGGGATGCCTCTGAGTCAGGAAAAAAAAGGACTTACAAAATAACTCACTGAACATGCATGCAAATAGGCCCCCTTTATACTTCAGGACTCAAAGCATGGTTCTCTCAAATGTTTTAGGGTTTGGAGTGTCTTGGTTTAAATACAACCCATGTCTAATCCTCTTTAATTTACTTTTATGGGGTTGGGGTTTTTTTTTTCCATCCCCAGAAATTTGCAAACTAAAAAAAATCCTAAGCAGGGATTTTGTGCCTTGCCACAGCCTGAAATTCCTGTCACATGAACGTTGCACGAGTAAAAAAGAAACCATTTTTGTGTCATTTAGCAACCGTTTGTGCTGCTGGCAGCTCAGACTTCTCCCTGCTGCCACCTAAGAGCAGGAGGAGCTGCATGACGGAAGTTCTCTTTTCTGAAGAACTTCAGTTTACAGAACATGAGATGCTCAGGTGAGCAGGATGGATTCTACTGAAAACCACTTCTTTCCAGCTGTGCTGAAGGTGGCAACGTATTCAGGCCTCCCTCGGACGGCTGCAAGCCAGCAAGTGCCTGCTGCAGTTGGCAGTTGCACAAGTAGTGGAAAGATAATCTGTGCTCCGGAGAGGCCTTTGACCCGTGTTTCATCAGTGCTGTCTCTTGTACCACAGGCCAAAGACCTCTGGGGCTTTAACCTCCTGGTCAGGGTGGGTCCCACCAGAGCAGGCTGCTGGCTTGTGATGAGAAGCTGTGAGAAGGCTCATCTGCAGCCTTCTCCCAGGCACCCTCTGTCCCCTGGCCTGGCACCCACATTTAAGCCCTGCCTTGACCCTGGCTGGCCCTTGCGTGAGCTGTGCTGTCAGTGTACCAAGCCTGGTCCTGTACCTCGCCGATCCTGATGGTGGCTTCCTGGTGTGACCATGGACCGGCCATCTCCCTGCAGTCTGGCCTGGTGGTCAGCAGGCTCTGGCTGACCCTTTCACCATCCTTGCTCAGGAGCAGTGGGGCAGGGCCCCATCTGTGGCAACTGGCATACCTCCTCCTGCCAAGAATCCCCACTCCACTGCTCCCTGCACCCGAAAGCGGCAGAGCAGGGCTGAGAAGCTAAACCCAAGGATCACACAGGGATGATGTTGCTGCAGCATCTTCTCCAGTCAGCAAGGCAGCATTTCAGATGAGTGGAATATAGAAACCCTCAGTCTGGTACACGTTCGAAGAAACAGAAGGAAGAGATGCGTGTGAAGGCACATGCGTACGCAGTGTCTGTATGGGTGTAGCTTTGTGCTGAGATGTAAATTAGTTAATGTGACGATGCATTCAGGAGTTTCCAGGAGTTCAGGCCTTCTCTTGCATTGACATTGTACACAGGTGCAGCAGCCCTGTGGACTTCAACAGAAACTCATCTGCTGCACGTGAACAAAGGCTTTCCTGGCTCAGCAAAACCTTGCTCTTTAACACTCAAGTCTGACTTATGGATACTGAACCAGACGGCAGAATTTTCATCAGGTTGGATTATTTGCCTTGTGACATAAGGAGAAATATAGTCCAACCTGGTCTGTGTTCTTTTGTGAAATAAATCATATTCCCTAGCATACATGAAATGCAGGAGGGGAATCAGTAATTTGTGGAGGAATAATGCACTGCTTTCACAGGGAAATGTTATAAAGGTGTCTGGGAATTGCAGACAATTGTGAAGTGTGAAAAATGGTACAGGGAAATACCATACCTTAAATGCGACCTCCAGGACCTGGTTATGACTTTCACTGCTGAAAGACACCTTTGGGTTAGAGAATTGTATTTATTCAGAATAAGGCATGTTGATGGTGCTAAGGCATAATTGATAATCGATGGAATTAGGTAATACACTACATAAAAGCCTGTATTATTTCAGGTACTTGCTATAAAAGCACATGAAATTCAATGTGCATTAGAGCACATTTTTTTAAATTTAAAAAGTTAAATTGAGGGCAGCAGGCCACCCACCTCCTCTGTAAATTGCTTCTGCAAGATACTTCTGAAGACAGGCTGGGCTGGAATTCCTGTTTGCCTCAGCACTAGGCGATGGAGGCGATGCGACCTAGAGCCAAAGCAGCCCTCTGGACTTGCAGAGCTGCGTCTCTGCTTTGTTAACACTTATGCAGGTATGTCCCTGCTGCAGGTGTGGCATAAACCCTTAGTGTGCTAGGGAATGGTGGCCTGGAAGCATCTGTCTTAGTTCTGCTCTGATTCCAACCAGCTGAAACTACGCTCAGCACATGTTCTGTTTTCACTCGAGCCACTGGGAAATGAGAATCGATTTTTGGTTTTCACTGAGTGCTTCTCTGCCCAACAACTGCATCAAATTTGACTTCAGTCAGCTTTCTCAGAAAATTCAGAGCACGTTCTGGAAACAACCTGTAAGAGATAATAACACGTAATTAAATGTGGGATAAGAAACTTAAATTATGGGAAAAAGTTGCACTGCAGGTGAGGAAAGATCTGGTCTGGGAGCAGAATGCGTATATACACACAGACCGAGACTAAGACTTAACCAGGCATTGTTTCCAAAGGATGTATAGCCTTCATCCATCTCTGAGTAGTTTTAACTCCAGTTTCAACCATCTCCTTCATGACAGTTCCAGGACATGTATGTACTGGACATCATCTAGTTTGCACTACTGCTACAGGATCCAGGAAGTGCTAATATTGAACACAAATGTGTGCATTTGCTTTCTCTTCACATTTAAAACCTTATCAGGTTAGTTTAGTAAATTCTTGGTGGGGCGAAACCCCAAATATCTTTACACCTCCTCATCAAAAAAATGTGAGGTTAGGCTCTATTTGCTGGCATTCACAAACAAGGAATCACCACGTGTTTCGTGAGATACTGTAGAAGATAACTGAAAATGATCTGATGTTAATTCCAGATGTGGAACCTGAGCTCTGTAAAAACACCACCTCAGCAGAGCAGCTACTCTGAGGATAAAAAGAGGACATGTGAGAGGACAAGTCTTGCTTTACATGGCAGAGAAAGCAGTAGAGCTCTTTTGAAGCAACTTTTCCAGCCTCTGTGACCTCAGTCATTGGTGTTGACACGAAGAAACAAATATTGGTAAGTAGCAGGTCCTCAGCCCTGACTGCAATTTCTCTGAGGCTGCTACTTCAGAGAAAGTGTTGTTTGCAGGCCAAAGGAAAACAGTGACCTCTAAAGAAAAAATGTTTTGTTCTCTCGTTTTCCCGCTCCCTCCCTATAAGCCTATAGAGTGGTTGAGGTCTCCAGTGAGATCAGTTTGCTGCAGAAAGTGACTCACAAAGACCTATGAGAGGAATCAACAAAATCTTTTCTGTGGATGCCTGCTGTTGCCATGAGAAAGAACCACTGCACTATTTCCTTACATGGTGATGTGTTATAAAATATAACTTTATCTTGAATCAGGTGTTACAAGTTTGAGGGCAGTACACTCAGAAATTATTTTTGATAGACGGGTGTGGGGTTTTTTATTTCTTTGATTTCAGTTTTGTTTTATTTTTTCCTACTTACCTTTCAAGAAGTAAAGCAATGCGTTGATTTGACGGAACAAAAACCATGTTCTGGTT
>NW_010406683.1:78561-87074 GCF_000710305.1 Buceros rhinoceros silvestris | reverse complement strand
ACTTGAAGCTCTGCTGCCACAGCATAAAGGTGAGAGTCATCCTGTACACTGGGACTCAGGGATTGTGTTCTAGCACAAGAGTCCAATGGTTTTCTGCACAAAGTGAATTTTACTGCAGTTGTATTATACTGCATCAATATCATGCTTTGGTGACCTTAAGTTGTCAGAGGCTCTTGGGATGCATTATAATGTCTTGTAGTTCTCTATATCTGAAAGGTCTGGGTAAGACTTGAAATGCAGATATCCCTGTGTAACTTAAATGTACTTTTTTGCACTGCATATCTCTCTTTCATGCCCTATAAATGAAATCTCTGGACAGTAATTAGGCTTTCCCCAGTTCGTTTTCCTGGAATGAGCATTCTCCATGTTTGCCATTTACATATAACTTCCTAGGTATGTATCTTTGTAGATGCCTCTTTTTCTGATGATTCAGATTTTTTTTAAATGACGTATCATATACAAACCATGCTTTTTAGTCCATTTTTATTTTTAACTCTCATGCAAACAAAACAAAAAAAAATTCTTCCAATTGCCTGGTTGTGATTTCTTGTTGATTAGTTCATTGTTTAGCTCTAAGATTAGTGATTGAAATATTCAAAGGGATTTCAGGAGGTCGTCTAGCGGTGCCCAAAGGCAGAATTGACTATACATCAATGCCTGGCAGCTGCTTGTCTAACCTGTTCTTAAAAAACTCCAGTGATGGAGATTTCATCATCTCCCTAGGCATCCTGTGCCAGAGCATAACTACCCTTATCATTGGAAAGTTTCCCTTCCCAGGATGTAGGGTCATCTACTGGAAAACATATCAGTCACTGAGAAATGCTTTGAGATAATGCTGTGCTGTCATCCAAATCCATCAGGTGCTTACTTAGGCCTAACATTTGGTCAGTAATACACCATCCTTAAAAGATACAGAAATGTTTTAGAGCCACTCCCAAGACAACAACTGATAGCGAATCGATTCAGATTCAGTTAGCTATTGGCTCCTTAGAGGCAATAAATATCTCAGAGGCTGCTGCTCGGTATCTTCCACACAATGAATAGGACTGAATTGGGACCAACACTTCTCCAACATACTTAATTCTTAGAGAATAGCTGTTAAGAGGGAAAATAAAAAGTGCCTGGATCAAATACTGAAAGCATCCAGTCCCTGATGACATCCAGATGGCATTGTGAAACAGATTAGATTGGACTGGATTAAGCCAAATATATATTCCAAGTTCTATTGCCGATGAGCAAAAGGAAGAATCTTCCAAGGCTTACTGAGTTTGCAGTTTAAACTGGCACTCCCTGGAACATAATCAAATCACTTTACTGACAGGAGGCATCATGAATGCATGCTTTTTTCCTGCATGGCTGAGAGTAGCTGTTCAACGGCGCAAGAGTAAAGGCGTTTCCAGCGGTGTTCTGACCAGCAGCTCTTACTTGGTGTTCACATTTAAAGAAGGAAAATGGAGGCTAGGGGAAACCAATCATTCAATCCATTTTGGCTAATCCAATTTTCCATGCCTGAGATTCCTAACTTTAGAAAGAGACAGAGATGCATCTTATTTCTTCATTACCTTTTGTAAGAAAAATATTGAAGCTCTTCTCCTGCTCTACTGAAAAAACTTTCCATGGAAACCAGATAATGAGGAAAAAAAAGTTAGAAAAAGAAACAAACAAAACCAAACAGAAACTCTTAAGTCTCAACCACCAGCCCTCCATTAACATTTTACTCTGTTCAGATCCTAACACTCACTTGGTCCTCACCCAAACAATGGCTGAGAGATCCCACTGAGCCACCTATTTTTTTGCATCCGTTATCCATCAAGAAGATCAGCATGCTCTGTGCTTGTCTGAAGGCCCAAACATATTCAGGGAGACTATGATGTACAGGACAATGTTAGGACCCCAAGAACAAACCAGACAGCACATGAAACAAGCCAGATGTGAGAGCAGATGAACACTGCAGGGTTTTCAGTGGTCCCACACTGGACTTCCATGGGACTTGTTCCTGAATTCCCCCACTTCTAATGCAGGCACGTAACTGAAGTACCTTTTCACCCTCGATGACCTCATTAGTCAGTGGAGGAAGACAGATATTTCCAGCCTACTCAGGACCTTCATTGCTCTCAGAGGTCTCACTCTTCTACCACTGTTGACAGAAGTTTGGAACATCCGGGCTCTTAAATTAGATGTTTCCTTTAAGCGTCCAAAATAAGATAGGATACAATAAGGGCATTTTAGCTAGGCAACTTAACGCCTTGTGCAATGTATGATGGCAACCGGGTAACACAGGAACCTATGAAAGAGTGAGGAAGGCCTGTAAGCTGTTTCTAGAAATAACCTCTAAGAAAGTTAAGAGCTTGACTCTGGGGTGCAGAAAGAGCTTTTCACCCCTTTGAGATTCTTCAGCACTTGGACAACATGGGAATCCAGTCTCCTCTAGACTCAGTTGGAGAAAGGGAATGCAAGAACCCACAACCAGAGTACTCTCTGTGGACACAAGAACCCCTGGGCAAGACTTCCTAACTAAGAGCATTTCAGACCACTTCTACAAGACAGTTTTAACCACAAAGCATGGAGCATTCAGAGGAGTTCTGTCTGGTTTTCGCCAGGGCAGCCTGGGCAGGCCAGGTGATCATTTAATTTCTGTAGCTGTGATCAAAATATTTCAACAGGACAAGTCCTAGAGCAAAACTGAACTAATACCCAGCTGAGGGTGTACGTTCTGGCTCTGTGTGTGTTTGTGCACATATGCACGTCTGCATGCAACTTTCCCTGTGGATTCCACACCAAGGATTTAAAAAACTGAAGTCAAGACTGTTCCTAAATAATACATCCCCTGTTTTAGGTCAAACCTCTCATTTGCTTGCAGCAAGAACTTATTCAGCATTTTGGTAGTGTTCACACATTGCAGACATGATCGTTAAAAAAGGCTTACAGTTGGCTGCAGCCAAGACTCCCTGTTACACCCCTTCATTTTGCAGTGCTGATGCTGTGTCCTGGAGAGGCTGTGGCAGCATCTCCTAATCCTTTAAACTCAACCGTTCGTGGCTACCAAGGACAAGCAGTCACAGGATTGGTATGGTTCAGCCTGTGGTTTTTCAGTTGCATGTTAGACTATCTCTTTTTTGCTGTTCCCAGCCTGAGGCTGCTATTTCAGGCTGCAGTGGCTCTGGTGTTTACCTCGCAGAAGACTGCCAAGAGGGCAGCTGCCGACCTGCCCGGGGCTAGTGTGGCCTGGGAGGAAGCACAACCCTGAGTGCAGGAGAGCTGCTCTCTGGGTGAGTGGGCTCTGCTGTCACAGCTGAGCAGCCTGGCCTTGAAGCAGCCTCTGCCTGGCTAGGGAGCAAGCACCTGGCAGAGCCAAAGGGCTTTCCCCCTCAAACTGCGGGGCAGCCCCAGCCTCATAGGTCTTGGGAACACCTTACCTGTCATCCCCACCCTTCATCTCATCCCAGCCACCACTCTTAAGCACAAAAAGGAAGAGCAACTAGATGGGAATGTAGAGCAAGCAAAAGGTCCTCACTTCTCCACAGATGTTATATTGCCCAAACCATAGATTCTGTAAGAAAGAAAAAATTAGAAAGAAAGACTATTTATCTTAGATTGGGCATGACTAGTAATTGAGAAAAGTTTTGTATCACCAATCTGTACATTGTCATGAGGTTGTTTCTTAATGATGAAGAGATCTAGAAATTATGGTTAGACAGGGATATTAAATTCTATTAGATGAAAATACGACTAAAGGCTATAAGCTTGGTTCTGTTAATTGGTCTGTCTTCAAAGTAATGAACAGCAGAAATTGCTGGGGAAAGAAGAAAAAGAAATTACTAAAGTTGTCTCTCTTTTTCCTTCCCACCATGAAGTCATTCAGAGCCAGTTCCTTATCCTAATAAGGGCTAGTTAATAACTTCTTTAGAAAGACTAAGTATGCAGACTTTCATCTTGCACCCTGATTACTTGTTAATGATAAAAATAAATCAGTTCAGGCAGGACTTTAGGAGGGTTTAGAGTGGCCAAAAAAAGACACGATTTCCCAACATTATTTTCCTAAATCCTTGGTGAAAACCAACCCAGCTGCAGATCTGACACTTCACAGTGGGTCAGAGTCCCTGATGGTCCCCTATGTTCAGCCACATGAAAATTACAAAAAGTATTTCCAAAGGGAATCCAGGTAGTGGCAACTCAAAGATTAATTAATGGTTCTGGTAATTCTCAGTCTCCAGATTCCTCTCCTGCCTATTCCAAACCTGTACAGAGCAAAAATCCACTTCAGTATTCCCTTCCTACTTTGCTTCTTGCTGAAGGCAGGTCAGATAAGCCTGCTCCATCTGAGGCTGCTTTTCCTGTTTGATGTAAGGTGCTGCTTATTTCAGTACCACTGAAACAGGAATGAATATTAATCATTCATTGCCACCACAATCTTGACTCATCCCAAACTGCAGGGGTAGGTTTTCTTTACAGCCCAATTAAAAATAGAGGTGGTTTTATCCTTCTAAAAAGGAACTGTCAGCAATGAAATACAAAGACAGAAACTTTGAAGCCTCGGGATCTTCCACCATTCTCTGTTGTGAGGTTCAAAAAGCTAGCAGGTTCCTGACAAAAATATATTCAAACACAGATACCTGCTAAGATTTGCTTTCAGCTACTATAAAAAGTTTATTTATTTCTCAGTGATCAAACTGTTGTTATGATTGGCTGAAATTTGCATGTTTCCAAAATAATTGACTGGCTACAGGGGATGCTCTAACAGGCGGGTCTAGTATTCAGCCGTAAAGGAGTATTCATTTAAAAAAATATTCCGTACTTGTAATTGCATTTTCGCTTTCATTTACAATGGTCCAAGCCACAATAATTTTTCAACAGAAATTCAGATATTAACTACTGAGCCCCAAACAGCCTTGGATCCCCAAATGAATTTGCCCTGAACAATTAAAATCAGGAGACCACTTCTGCTAAGATATGATGCTATGAAGTGTTTCAAAATACCAGTGCTGGGAAATAAGGCTGACTTCGGGGCAACTTGCCAAGCAGGCTTTGCTTTCAAAGCCTCTCTTCCCACTCACCAAGGCAGGAAGGATCTGATTTGGTGAGGATGTCAGTTGATGCAATATCACCCAGCAGAAAACTAAAATGCACGTGTTCCACACTGACTCAGCAGAATGAGGTTGAAGGGATGTGGTCTGTTGAGGAGGGATCACGCGCAGGCTCAGGTCACTGGTTCCCTCTTCATGGTCTTCCTCCTCCCAGGCAAACACCCTACAAGCTGGCAGCTCCTCAGGATGTCACATAACCTACACCCAGGGCAGCACAGCAGATGTGTGGGCACCCAGCCACTACTCTCCCCAAAATGCTCCCATGGGTATGGGACCAAGACCCCAGACACTGAGAACCCTCTCTGTGAGCTCAGGGATGCTGACACATGTGAATCATCCTCCTTCCCTCTTTCTGGGTTATTCATTCCCTCCCCAAAAACCACTGTCGCTCTCCCCTTCCCCTGCACCCTGTTCCCACCAGACCCACATCATGAGTGGCACTTCTTAATCCTTTCTAGGGGCCTCCACTTCCCAACCGTGAGCTGTTACGTGGGTGTGCAAACTTTGGCATTTTTTGTATATAATGAATTCATGCTCCTCTCTTCCTGAACTTGAGCTCAAAACTCAGCTGGTGGGGACAGCTGTTATCTCTGCTTTTTCTTTTTGTTTGTTTATCAAGGGACCACCCTTCACATCTGACTCACCAGCTTGCAGGCAGACTCAGAAGGAGTTAACTTCCTTGTCACACTGCTTTGAGGTTTCCTGCTTTGATATTGCAAAGACTCTTCATGCAGCAATGCAAAGGAAAAGCGAGGGGTGGGGGGAAGCCTTTCTGGTTGTAACACCTGATCATGATCTGCTTGTATGAATAAAAATTGCACTGCCCTTTCTCTGAAGTTGAGGACAATCAGAACTACTTCCCTGCAACCAGAATTAAATAAACATACAGTCAGGCTGAATGGGGAGCTGCACATCCATCAGCATCTGAGATACAAGTCATCTCAGCTGCTATGGCTTCAGCAGCTCTGTCTACTGCTGCAGTGGAGCGATGTACAAAGCAGTCCATATGTACAATGATTTGGGACTAGCCCCTTGGTGACAAACAGGCTGTGCCTGTACTACACGGCACACCACCCTCAATCTCTGTCACTGTGGTCCCCTATAACAGCATCATAGAATCACGGAATCATACAACACCTCAAGTTTGAAAGGACTCATGAGGATCACTGAATCCAACTCCCTGCTCCTTGCAGGACTACCTAAAACTGAACAATATGACTAAGCATCATCCAGGCACACTTTGAACTCTTCCAGGTTCGGTGCTGTGGTCTTTTCTCTGAGGAGCGTGTTCCAGTGACCAAGTTTTATTATTTTTCATGCTTTTCTTATATGAAAACGTCTGAAGCAGTGAGGGCTTGGCTCCACTCCAGGGACAGAGTGATATGGCTCTGAGAGTTTATGTTGCATACTCCTGGGGTGGCGAGAAAGTATGTGGGCCTGTTTGAGGATACATAGCCCTCAGAGAGAGCCCTGAATGCCTGCATAGGGTGAAGGCACTCACACCTGGTGCCCTTCCAGTGGGCACTATGAACTCTTTCCAGGACTCTGCTGTATGCCAGGGCTGTATCTTGGAGACAGATCCTTGAAGGAGTCCAACAGACGACCAGGGAACAAGTTGCACAGTAGAGTCAACATTGAGCTCTGCCTGAGCAGGATAAAGAATGAGTTGAGAGCTTATGGGTAAGAATTGAGGAGCGGGCTAATATGTATGACACTGTTGTGGGAGTTTACTATAGACTACCTGATCATGAAAAGGAAGTTGATGAGGCCTTCTACAGTCAGCTGAAAGTAGCCTAACGATCGCAGGTCCTGGTTCTCATGGGGGACTTCAACCACTCTGATATTTGCTAGAAAGGCAACACAGCCAGGTACACACAGGTTCCTGCAGAGCAATAATAACATTTTGACACAGGTGGTGGATGACCGAAGGAAGACAGGTGTGCTGATGGACCTTGTATGAACAAAGAAAGTCTTGTTGGAGATGTGAAGGTTGACGGCAGTCTTGGCTGCAGTTACTAGGAGATGTTGGAGTTCAGGATCATGCGAGGGAAAAGCAGAGTAAAAAGTAGAATTACAACCCTGGGCTTCTAGGGCTAAATTTGGCCTCTTCAAAGACCTACTTGGAGGAGTCACAAGGGCTAGGACTCTAGAAGGTAGAGAGGCCCAAGAGAGATGGTTAATATTCAAGCAACGCTTCCACCAAGCTCAAGACTGGTGCATCCCTATGAGTAAGAAATCAAGTAAAGGAGACAGGAGACCTGCATGGATGAGCAAGGAGCTACTGGAAAAACTCAAATGGAAGAAGGACATTTACAGAGTGTGGAAAAGGGGACTGGCCACTTGGGAGGAATATAGGAACTTTGTCAGAGTATGCAGGGATAAAACGAGGAAGGCTAAGGCCCACTTGGAATTAAACCTGGCAAGGGATGTCAACAACATCCTTTGGACAACAACAAGGGCTTCTTCAGGTATATCAGTAGCAAAAGGAAGACTAGAGAAAATGTGGTCCCCCTGCTGAATGGGGTGGGTGCCCTGGTGACAGAGGATACAGAGAAGTCAGAGTTGCTGAATGCCTTCTTCACATCAGTCTTCACTACTAAGGCTGGCCCTCAGGAATACCAGACCTTACAGGTAAGAGAGAAAGTCTGGAGGAAGGTAGACTCTCCCTTGGTCGAGAAGGATTGGGTTAGAGATCATTAAGCTGGAGACCCACAGATCCATGGGCCCTGATGACATGCACCCACAAGTGCTGAAGGAGCTGGCAGCAGTTCTTGCTAAGCTACTCTCCATTATCTTTGAAAAGTCATGGAGAACAGCAGAGGTGCCTGAGGACTGGAGGAAAGCCAATGTCACTGCAGTCTTCAAAAACAGCAAGAAGGAGGACCCAGGATGCTACAGGCCCTTCAGCCTTACCTCCATCCTTACAATGGTGGTGACGGAACAGCTCATTCTGGATTAATCTCTAAGTGTGTGGAGGAAATGAAGGTTATCAGGAGTAGTCAGCATGGATTATCCAAGGGGAAATAATGCTTGGCCAATCTGATAGCCTTCTATGATGACATGACTAGCTGAGTAGATGAGAGGAGAGCAGTGGATGTTGTCTACCTTGACTTCAGCAAGGCTTTTGACACTGATTTCCATAACATCCTCATAGGCTTAGGAAGTATGGGATGGATGAGAGGACAGTGAGGTGGATTTAGAACTGGCTGAATGACAGAGCCAGTTATGAGGAGCTGTGCAGAGTCTAGTTGAAGGGCTCTAGCTAGTGGTGTTCCCCAGGGGTCAGTACTAGGTCCAGTCTTGTTCAACATATTCATCAATGACCTGGATGAAGGGACAAAGTGCGCCCTCAGCAAGTTTGCTGATGATACAAAACGGGGAGGAGTGGCTGATGGACCAGAAGGCCGTGCTGGTGTTCAGCGAGACCTG
>NW_010406683.1:48164-78472 GCF_000710305.1 Buceros rhinoceros silvestris | reverse complement strand
ACAAAGCGGGGAGGAGTGGCTGATGCACCAGAAGGCTGTGCTGCTGTTCAGCGAGACCTGGACAGGCTGGGGAGTTGGGTGGATGGGAACCTAATGAAGTTCAACAATGGCAAGTGTAGAATCCCATACCTAGGGAAGAATAGTCCCATACATGGTATAGGTTAGGGCTCGACCTGCTGGAAAGCAGGTCCCCAGAGAAGGATCTGGGAGTCCTGGTGGATGAGTAGTTAACTATGAGCCAGCAATGTGCCCCTGTGGCCAAGAAGGCCAATGGTATCCTGGGGTACATTAAGAAGAGTGTGGCCATCAGATCAAGGGAGGTTCTCCTCCCTCCCTTCCCTAGTGAGGCCACATCTGGAGTACTGTGTCTAGTTCAGAGCTCCCCAGTTTGAGAGAGACAAGGAACTACTGCAGAGACCTGGGTCTGTTTAGCCTGGAACAGACTGAGAGAGGATCTTAACAATGCTTATAAACATCTAAAGGGCAGGTGTCAAGGGGATGGGGCCAGACTCTTCTCAGTGGGGCCCAGTGACAGGGCAAGAGACAACGGGCATAAACTGGAACACAGGAAGTTCCATCTGCACATCAGGAAAAACTTCCTTACTTTGAGGGTGACAGAGCACTTGAACAGGCTGCCCAAAAGGTTGTGGAGTCTCCTTCTCTGGAGATACTCAAAACACACCTGGCCATGATCCTGTGCAACCTGCTGTATGTGAACCTGCTTTAGCAGGGTGGTTGGACTAGGTGATCGCCAGAGGTCCCTTCCAACCCTCACTCTTCTGTGATTCTATAGGTTTTTTCAGCATTCAGGGTTCTTTACTGACCTTTTCTATTTAACACTATGGACATACCCTATGAAGACGAAGGTGGTAAGTGCCATGTGGACAAACACCCTCCCTAGGAATGCCCACAGTGGCATATCTGCAAGGCTTTTGTCACTGGGAAAGAGGAGCTAGCAAAAATGTAGAATTCATTTAACACAAATGAGCTGATCCATGGCAGTTATGTATGAGTCTGCTTTCTGACTATGGTAAATGCAAAGAAGGCCCAGTGATAGGGGGTTAAGCTGGGTCAGATTTCCTCCCATGCACCATAGGGTAGGAGTATACACTCAATTACCATGCTCCAGCTGATGCTCAAAGTATTTACTATGCCACAATATGCTGATCATATGTCTGAGCCTCAAGAAATGATTAACATTTCTGGTTTGATTAAGTAAAGGTCCCTTTTGAAGCTGCAAATGATGCTGGTACAATCTATCGAGCAAATATGTATTTATGAATATTTTAAAATGCTAGTTATGCAAATGTGCACTTAGGGAATTTAAAAATACATGTAATTAATCTCTTTGGGGTTGCTGTGATCTGTTGAGTGAATACATATCCAAGGAGAATAATCACGCCAATAAGCCAACAATGCAGATGGATACTCAGTTGTATCTCCCTTCTCCCCAGGTGACAGCAACACACAGTGGTTCTGGAGTAGACAGTTATCTTACATCTTCAGTCATTTCTCTTGTAGACTGCAGTAGCTCGGGCTGGCTGATGAGGCATTCCCTGCCATAGCTTCACTAAATCAGGGAGTTAAGACCCATTACAAAATCATCGCTGAAAAAAAAAAGAGCATGCAGCATGTTTTCTAGATTAGATGTTTGTGTTCTCATTCTTCATCCTACCATTCACTTCAGACTATGTCCTCAAAGGTACTCAGTGCTTATTTTTGTAATGTCTGACCCCACTCTCTGGTGGAATTCTCATCCCCAAGCACATGTGATGCCTGAGGAACGTGGATTGTATAAAGAAGCCCTGGAAACCAGCCAAGTTGGGGTTCACTTAAATTAGCAAAAACACGGAGGAAAGAGATGATGCTTAAGATATATAAGTTTTTTTTCCATTTTCTAATAGTTTAGCTCCCATGCTTAACTCCTGTATCTTGGTCCCCTTGCCACCCATATTGTATGTGTATTACTTCATACCCAGGATCTTTTTTGTTGAAGTCAACAAGATAAAACCTGAAGACGGTAGTAGCAGGACAGAGGTAGCCTAAGAGGCTAAATGGATCAGCAGTACATGTCTGCTGGACAGTTAGAATTCAGGCACTCAGTAGCTGTTCAGCTGCTCTCTGGTGACTTCCACCTAAGCCTATCAGCCTGCTCTTGTGGAGCAAACAAATGGCTCTAGGAGCTTCATGGGGTCTCCAGGATCTACAGTGTAAACGTCCATTAAAGAAATCTGGCATCTTTGAGACTTGATTCCAATTGCTGAATTTGATTGAAATTAGATAATGGATTTAAAACTTACTGGGGGTTGGGGGGTGGAGTGCTAGCAAGAGCATACACACAGAATATATTCTCAGGAGACTTTTGTATAGTTTTCTCAGAAGACAGTATTTTTAAAGCTATCTTTCCCCATAAATCTCCTTGGTTACTCACCTGGTGATCTGTAGGAGATTCTTCTACCTGAGCCAGAGCAGACTAGACATATCTACTCTTAAGCTTTCAGACGTTCTGGGGTGGGTTTCTAGCTAGAACTACTTCACTTCTTCTCTTATTCCATGTCAATTGGTGATTGCCTCTATAATCTGCTTAACAGGGCTTTCATCTGAGATACAAGAGATTGAGGATCAGATTCTCCTCTTACATCATTTGTACAGCGTTCAACAGGCAAAACTGAGAAAGCCTCAACCTGCAATTCTCCACAGACAATGGTTCACCTTGTTAGTTAGATCAAAGAGAAGGATTTGAACCAGAGAGAGAATGCTTTAGACTGTCAGTGTTCTGTTCTTCCTGTCTGCTGGATGACTAGCCTTCACCAAGACATGCTATGAGCACACACTTAAGGTTTGACCAGAGAGCATCTACCCCATGACTGAGCCAGCTCAGCATCCATCCAGTGCTCATGCTTAGGACTTGCATTTTCTGGGTCCGGTAGCCATGATTTTCAAGACACCAAGAGAACTTTGTTGAAATACTTTTAGATTCAGGGCCTCATGAATAATTGCAGTAACAATGGGAAAAGCACCATGGCAAGTACTGTTCTCCTATCTCTATGGCATTCATGCCATGCCATGTCATGCCTTGCCTGCTTATCCAGTGACAGATCATTGGTCCCTATAGGCCTTTTCCTTGGAACAATCTGCCATGAAAACTCTGCATTCATGTTCACAGGTTTTCTGACTCATCCTGCCATTAGGAGCATGCTCTTGCCACAAGGCTTGCAGAAGATTCAGCCTGCAGCAGGCCAGCATGCCCAGGGGCACTGGCACCCACTGCTGACCTGTGCATGAAGCCCATGAGCCTGTACTGCCCACATGGTCCATCGGTTAGGGTCCAGCACAGGAACCCAAGGAAATGAACAACTGTTTAGTCAGCACTGACTCACACCCAGAGGATAATGCTAAGCCCCAAATATTACATGCTGTCAGCTCTGTATAAACACTGTAGCTTATTTCTTTATTTATTTCACATATCAACTAAGACAAGCAGTCAATATCCAACTCCAGACTTATGAGAATAAGACAGAAAGCAGAAAAGAACCAGCTACATTTTCAGTGACAAATCTGAGAATGCCATCCAGGCATTTCAAAATAATTGCTTTGAAAGAATGAGAGCAGGGTCTATTCTTTCTGTAAGTAAGTGAGAAATATGTCAGGACCCTCAAAAAGGCATTTGACAGGCTACACGCATGGAATACAGAGAGCAAGGACAAAATTCCTCCTTATGGAGATGTCTACAGCACATTTGTGCTTCACTGATGCCCACAGGCCATGTCCTGAGTACTCTCCATCACACATGTTGTATCGCTAGTACTGTGCTCTTGCGGAATCTATGCCACCTGCGAGCAGTGCTGGTGCCAGAACAGGTTCAGGAAAGGTAAGGGTAGCTGGATACCAATGCAATTCAGCAGACAATACTGTGCAGGGTTACATTAACTTAGTAATTACCTTCTGAAAGCAAGTAAAGGCAGCACAGCCCTTCACAAAACAGTTGGTGAAACCTCAACTAGGGCCAGGCTTGTGCAGGGAGTTGAAGTTCAACCTTTAGGCAACAGGCATTAACTTCATTGGTGCCTTTATTTGCCACATCTGAATCCACTATTACCACACTTGTGACCACAGCAGCAGCAAATACACCTCTAAACACTGCCTGGAAGTCTGATTGTTGTGAAAAGGGATCAATGAACTTCACCAGAGTTCAGCAGAACCAACCAATGTTCAGGAAATGGCAACCAGTTTCTAATTTCAGACACCTGTGAGAAAAGGCAAAATCAGGACCATTATGTTCAGCAGTGCACTGACTGACATTTTCATATGCTAAGTTTCAGTCACAAAGCCACTTACCTCTAGCGGAAGTATTGAGACAGACATGAACAGCAACACCAAATAGAAAAGCGTTTCATTCCTGAGCTTAAGACCTACTGTTTCAAGTGGCCACAACTAGTAGTTCTCTTAAGCAGATTAAGACCAATTACCTGATGTCAAAGTTATGATCCTTTCCCTCCTCAGCTCCCTTTGCAGCAATTTTTAGCACAAGAGCAATAAGTTATGCATACTTGCCAAATTATAGCTAATGATCTTTATCAAGAGCTGCTAGAATATGCCAAGCGTCTTAGCACTAACGTACACATCCATTCCTACAGCAAGGGTATGGCAAAGCCTAGTGATCGTGACAGATAGCACCCCCGTGGAAGCAATCTGTTCAGTACAAAATAGTATGTTAGTCAAATGACATACCCCCCCCCTTTCTTCCATCCCATCAGCTGCAGGTGTCTGTTGCCAGATCAGAGATAAGATCTCAGTCTGTCCCTCACATCAGCAGTTTTTAGGAAAGCATCCTTTGTTGCCTTTGACTTGTCATGCTTTCTCTCTGTGCTGCCATGAGGCAGGCCAGTTTGAAGACCCATTTTGTCACAGGCCCCACATGGCTAAAAATTAATGATCAGATTCTTCAGCCAGGAAAGGTGAAAGGCACCGCTTGTTACAAAACGGCCAGATTTCCTCAGCTGGGACAGGCAACCTAAGAGACCTCCAGTCCAGTCCACTACTCTTCCTCCCCTTCCTTGATCTTCTGGACAGATACAAATGTCACATACAAATTAAATAATAGGTGAACAAATCCTTCCGTTACGAAATGATTTTGGGTAAGACTATATCTTCACCCTATGCCATATTCTTAAGTTTCCCCTGCACATTACAGGTTTTCCCTCACAGAAGGGTTTGTTCTGCTAGGAACTGGTAAAAGAAAGAGATCTTCTACCTACTTGTAAAACTGAAAGCCTGAGCCCAAACACGGTGCTTGCAGACCTGTGGTAGGCCATGGTCACATGAAGAAAAGCCCTACCTCTGAGCAGCCCTATGTCCCAACAGTTCTCAAGGTCAGAGCCGTACACCCCTGTGATGTATGGAACTCCTCATCTACTGCTGCTCCCCAACCCAGAGCAGCCTCGCAGGTAAAGCAACAGGCTCCTCAGCAGCAGTAAGCTTTCCAGGTAGATTCAGGGAGCTGAAAAGGGAAAGGATAAATGCACTGCAGATATAGATTCCCCAGCACCTGGGCAGTGGAGCAGAAGGCTATCCTGACACTAAGATCATTGCTTTTGCCTCTCCTGACATTGCATCCTAGGAGTTCAGGGGCAAATGCTGCCAGTTGCTGGGATGGTCTGTGCCACACTTTCCAGTCCTCCCTGCATGACAAAACCACTCTCATCTCACAAAGGTCAGCTACTGGAAAGACAAGCTCTCCTCTTGCCACCATGAACTCCTATTGGCAAGCCTCTGAAAAACAGCTATGTTGGTAATAGAGAGCTACAAGGAACTAAAATACAGCCCCTGCATGAGTAGGAGCAACCACCAAGGGTCTGGAGATGTCCTTTGGGAAGTTTTAGAAGAACCAGCCTCTAATGTGCCATCAGGAGCACACACGCTTTTTCACATCTGAGAACCAAGTCTGCAATCTCTGGGGTGGCAGACTGAGCAGCAAGTGTATTTCCTCCCCTCGCTGCCAGCAGACCTGAAAAACCACAAACCACGAGGCTGGGAGGGGCTGGGAGGGGCTGTGGGAGAAACCTCTTCATAACAGAGTGGTCCAGCATCTGCACCTGACTCAAGAGCCTCCTGAGAGAGATTGTACTGGCCAAAAATTTTCTGCCGGAGTGGTCTGTGCTCTTGCAGCTTTGGGGTCATATCCCTGACAAACTTTCTGCTTTGTGTCCATGTGAAACAGCAAAAGAGATGAAGCCTAGTGCAGATCCCAGTTCCCAGTTCTGTGCTCTGGACCATCAAACGGCCAACCGCTGCCTTGGAGTATTAGGGAGTGGGGGCATGACAGCAGCCTGCAGTAGCAAATTTTGCTACCCTGGTCATCTGGTAGAAACTGAAATTCCTGCACAGGGTATTGTGAGAACCATCACACGGAGCAGTTAGAAAATGTTTTTCCATGAGCTGATGAGGGCCTGTGTCTCTTGAGAATACACATAAGCCACTGCTCTCAGGGGAAACACACAAGGGAAGCACCTTTGCTGCTGTTAGGAGCATAAAGAAGTGCAGCAATAAGCAAAAACTAGAAAATGGCCCCATTAAGACCTCAGCTGTTTGATGCTGCCAAATCAAAAGGTCATAGAAAGGCAAGATGCTGAAACAAAATTGTTTTGAGAGGCCAATCCCAAGCTTGGGAAAAGCAATAAAGATGGGGCTGGTAAAGAAGAAGCATGTCTGGTGAAGTACCTGCTTCTACATGTGGTACCACTACCTGTGTGAATATCTGCTCCAATGCAAACTGTACGACAAATTACTGTACAAAATCTTACATAACTCAGAGGTGAGGTTGCAAATCTGCTAACCTCACGGGTGCAAGCCTCACTGCTGTGGACAAACCCAACTCACAGATGCTGTCTGCAGCCTACAGCCAGACCCTCCCCACTGTTTCATACAAAACAACCGTACAATGTGTTTTTAGGAAAGTCACACTAATAGTGTGCAGAACGGATGAGCGGGTAGCTGGTGTGCTGGGTTATGAAGACTTCCTGCCTCTTACCCAGGAAGGGCATGGTCTGCAGGTGTCTTCTGGGCTGAAAAATAAAGTACAGCTCCCAGTGACTTATTCCTAGTTACTGCTTTAACGTTCAAGGTTTGTCTTAGTGAGAGAAGCCCTTTAGCCCAGTTGCATTTGTCTGGAAATATGTATGTCTGGAGAATACAGATGGTAGTAGAAAAAGAAGTATGGCATTATTTGGGGCAGGCAGAGCAGGACTGAAGCTGCACACATGCACAAAACCCAATTCCCTGCAGCGACAGAGGAATGGATGGGCTGGAAGGGGTTGCTGGAAACAACCCTTGAAGGAGTATCTGCAGTGTCTTTGTATGACCAACCTTTGCATGCCCCAGGAGAGCAGAAAGCAGAGACCCTGCAGTTAAGGTAGGCTTTCCACCTCAGACAGCTGCTCACCATAGCAGCTCTGTGAGAATCACCCAAGAATGGCCTCAGTGGGTGAAATCAACTGTCAAGAAAAAAAATCATTTCCTGGTGTTATAAGCAATAGCACTAACTCTCTCCTGCACAGAAATTTGTCTCATTTTACAGATTAAGAAACAGAAAAGGGCTGTGATCCACCCCACCTAGAGCTCAGGCTTGGCACTTGTCTGAATTGGCCAAGAGCTCACACTACCTCCTTCCATGATCCAAGACTTTCTCTTCAAGGGAATGTACCATCAGAATCAATTTTAATAGTGTCAGCCAGGAGCTAGTCTCTGGTGAATGCATACAGGCATATTTTTTTCGGTACCTGAAACTATGCAGATTTTCTACTAAACGGGTTCAAGTGATCTGAAATACTCGATCAAATAAAATCTTGATTAAATGAAGCTTTCCATAAAAAAACCATCATTTGCATAACTAGAAAAGGTGAAGGGCATGTTCTTGTCTGCTTACACAGGCCTCTTGCTGCATATGCCCAACAGACATTAATGATCCTATCGTTGACAACTCTTTGCCATAGACCTAATGTGGAACAATAACTCTTAAAATGCCCTTGAATAGTTTCAGCTGATGCGTGACAGAGCTCATTCTTTACTTCCAATCATTATTTTTCCCCCCAGTTAATACTATGCTTTGCAGAAAAGATTGCATGTCTAATTTGTGCTATTACAGAATCACAGAATCATTTTGGTTGGAAAAGTCCTTTAAGACCACCAAGGACAACCATTAACCCAGCACTGCCAGTTCACCACTAAACCATGTTTCTAAGCACCACATCTAGAAGTCTTTTAAACACTGCCAGGGATGGGGACTCCACCACTTCCTGGACAGCCTGTTCCAGTGCTTCACAACCCTTTTGGTAAACAAAGTTTTCCTCATATCCAACCCAAACCTCCCCTGATGCAACTTGAGGCCATTTCCTCTTCAGGCTTTGGCCTTTCTAATTTGCTCTCTGCATAGCCTCACAAAGTCTTTGTAGTCTTCTATAAATTACTACACGTATTTATGAAAATGGTGTTTTAATGAGATCAAGGCACAACGGGTCCAGTCCCCATATCCAAGGCCAGGGCTGTAGCGCACAGTAGTGTCTGTTTTACCAAGCACAGTCTAAGCTAGCAAGATGAGTTGGCAGCATTGTGCATGGGCATGAGACATTCTCTTTCTCTGATCCTATCTTTTTCAAAAGAAAGGCGAACCCCAGTATGCTTTTCTACTTAGCTGAAAGAATAAGGAGGTTGTCTAAAGAGGGACACATCAATGGGCACTATATTTCACCCAGGGACAGCAAATAACTTGGCTTCATTACATCATGATTAGTGGAGAGGATTAAATCTTTTTATCTACTCCTAAGCACAGTTTTCATCTGTCTTAGCCAACAGATTAAATGGAAGCAAAGGAGAGGCACCAGCAGTGGTTTACAGGCTGCTGATGTTATCAAACATGCTTGCTCAGAGCAAGAAGATATTCCTGGCTGTGCTGCACTTTCCTGTCACGATCTTCCCCCACACCCCATTCCCACCACAGCACCCTCCAGGTCTCCTTCCCTGGCCACCACCTACTCACCCAGTCTCTCGAGACTCCTCAGTGTACCATGTAAGCATGCCCCTTGCTACACCAAGTGGGAAAGTTTGCAAACACCTTTCACTTGTTTTGTCCTCTCTGGTCATCTGTCCTCACAGAGGCATCTCCAATGGAGAGGCAGAGCCAACAGAGACCACGCAAAGCTGTGCAGCATAGCGCACAGAGTTGCACATCCCAGCTTCCTCATACGTAGAGCCCATCATCCCCATACCTTCAGGCTTAAGAAAAACATCTTTAGCACAGGCAAACCATGATCATGGTGTAGCTACATCTTGAATGCTGCGGCATATTTTGGCTGTGCTGTCTCAAAAAGCATACAGCAGAATTGGTAGAGTGAAGGACTGACATAAAAGTAAAAATATGAAGAGACTTCTGTGTAAGCAATAGCCAAGGAGACTATAACAATTCAGACCAGAAGAACAAGGACTGAGGGGGAATATGACATCAGATACAATGACATGTATTAAACCCTGAGTGGTATGGAGAAAGCAGAGAACTTTTCTTCATTTTTCCCCTCATATGCAAAGAATTACAGAGCATTTTATGAAACTAGCAGATGGCAGATTCAAAACAAACAAAAAGAAACACTCCACACACACACAGAGTTAAGCTGTGTCCTTACAACTGGCTACCACGGATGCTAACCAGTTTAAAAAGCAACCAAACAAGTTCACAAAACTTGTGAAAACTTTTGAGACCTTGGAAAAAAGAAATTGGCAGCTATTAAGTACAAGAAGACTCACCTCCCTCCCAGCTGAGGAAGTGCCTAGACAGGAAAGTCAGGAAAACTTTTCTATGGAAGTGCACACTTGCCCAACATATCCCTGTCCTTAGGTGCCCACTCTGAGCCTGCCAGGGAGAATTACCCTCTTTCCTTTAGTCTTATCCCTGCAGATGCTCTTAGGGTGTTTCTCATGACACACAACTCTGGTGTCAGACCCTTAGTGAGCTCTTCAGACCATGCTGAGGCAGCCCATCACCTATGGGATTCAACCAGCCCTGCCGGAAATCCCATACCGTCTTCTTCATCTGGAAGAAATATATGTAGGATCACCGTTTTGGGAGGGCCCTTTACAGCCACTGTGGTATTGTAGAGAGATTACCCATATGTCACAATGAAGTACAGAGGCAAGAGGAGCCTGTGCTAGAAAAACAGAAATGCTGAAGGATGCTTATTACAGGACAAAATCCACATAACAGACCACCACTAACAAGCAGGATTCCAGTCCCTCAGCTGCATCGGGCAATAAGTATAAGGAAATACCCTTCACAAGCAGCATGATCACAGATCCACCCAGACCCTGTGACAGCTCAGCACACATCACCAGAAGAAGTGCCATGGGAATTCAGAAAGTCTCTCTTAGAGCCATCCACTCCAGGAGAGGAGACGGGGCCAGCCCTTGGGAACACCTTAACCAGAGCACTGCGCTGTGTGGCCATTGTTTCCCTGATTACAGCTCAAGCATGTTGACAGACCGCATCTGTTCCTGAAGTTCCCCATGTATTTCCTAGTTGTCTTGATGTTATTACTTTACATGTAAGATTGAGTTTTATGCCTGCTTGCAAAACTTGTTTCCATTAGATGCTGCTTCATCATAGGTAGGAATAAAGGACCTCAGAAGGAAAGTCCACTTGAATTCACTTAGATGGAGCTGAGCTGTGATTCACAATAAGCTGGAGGTGATGGCAAGTGCATAAACATCAGGAAGAGTGTGTTGTCTTTCCAGCACAAATCATTTTCTTTGATTAGGTCTCTGTCAGCCTCATTTACAGAGGTGAAAATATTTACCCTCTTCGGAAATCTACAAACACAGAAACATGAGATATGTGCTAAGTATTAGTTGAGGAATTGTAACACTTCGAAGAACCATGCTGGAACTTTCTTTAGCAATGAGGAAAATACATTGCCATGAGTAGAGGAGGAGAACATAATTTCTTCTCATTCACTCACTTAAAGCATAGCTGTAAATCACCCTTGACCAGATGACAAGAGAGGAAGAAATGCTGTTTCTAAAGGTGTTTAGAAATCAGTGTCACTAGCACTAAATGCTCCAAACAGTTGTTTTTAAACTGGAGGCAGTGAATTTACAGTCCTTGCCATACACATCAGCAATGACAGGTAATGTAACTAAACAGCTTCTATCTCACTCTTGCAAATTGACTGCAAGTGTTCTCAACTGGATGGGTTCATAGTCAATCAATGAAGCGCCACAGGGTGACTGATTACTGAGCGGACATAGCAGAAAAATTCCCTTTCTCTGCAGGCGGATGGTGTAAACTATAGACTCTGCACTGCTACCTGGAGTTGCATTTCCTAAGACCCATGGTGTTTTGTCCATTTATGTCAATGGAAAACCTGTCCACTTACAAGCAACACGAATATCATCATTCAAGTCTCAGTAAAACACAAACACACATACCACAGGTTGGAGGAAATTGCAAGTGAGCCATTAAAATGATTAAGTAACCGAGCAACCTTTCGATAAGTTCCAAGTAATTTAGTTTTGCCTGAAGCCATGCTGTTGAGTCCATTCAGTGAGCAACACTGGCAAGACAGTGAGGGGCTGGCTGAGAGGGCAGCAGTCCTGCAGCTATGCTTGTGCTAGCAAAACGAGTTTCTGGAACATCCACCTCCTTAACCACACTTCCACTGATTTCACTTTTTAAAGCTACAATTGTTACATGCTCCTGCCAAAAAAGCAGCTGACACATGATGAAATTTTAAAGAAGTCTATTGCTTTCTGTCTACAGCACTTGTCCTGCCCCGCATTACTTCTCTTACCAACTTTTCTCTTACAACTCTACCAAAAGTCAATTTTTCTTTGGCCAGTTCCTATAAATATGGATCTGGAAAGTGAGCACCTGGCTGCAGACCCCAGGTGTGCGAAATTTTCTTCCTTTAGAGCTCTGCTTTTCAAGAAACAGGGAACATTCTGCTGAGACGAAGAGCGACACTGACTCCCTTCTGCATATTGAAACTACTTCTTGGTTCTGTTTTGCAGATTAAGAAACCAAGCCTTAAAGGTGGGTGACAATTTACCTAGGATCAACCTCACAAGAGAGGCACGTGGAAACGAGCATCTGGAAAAACATGGATGCTAATCTGGATGTGCCTCCACTGACAAGTTCCTCTGACACAAACCCCTGAAATGCCAGAGTAGCTCTATTCCATGTGCACAGAAATAACTGCACAGGACCTACACACATATCTGTTAGACAATTTAAAATGTCTCTCATAACACAGTGATGTACCCAAAAGGTTGAAGAGAACAGTGCAGGTATCCAAGCACAGAAGGAGTTCCCTTCTCAGTGAAATCAGGTCCCTGGAACCATCATTTCCAATACCCAAGTGCATGTTCAGGTTCTAGATACTTCCGTAACTCGATCCAAAATGAACTTCAGGTGCTGGGGATGACATCTCCACAAGTGCTGTCCTTGTCTTCATCTGTAAAACAATCAGGTTTTACTCATCCTTTTTTAAGGGTCATGTGTTCCCCTTGAAAACGTCTCTTCACTTGCAGGCATATAGCAGCGTCCCTGTAACTTACCTCAATTCAAAAAAGAGCAGAGTGGCATTTTTTTTTGCTATATTAATGTTGGTCCATCATCACCAGTACTGACGTCAAAGGCATGGGGAGACTGCAGCTGATTTTAGTAGGGTGGGATTAAACCAATTAAATCAATGTTACCTGCCTTTGAAGATCCAGTCTTCCACACGCATAGGTTGTGCAAAATCTTGACTCAAGTAGCAGAGCCTCAAAGTGAGAAGGAAGTAGGTGAAGAAGGGACAGCAGTGAGTTTTGATGAAATGACAGTCTGTAGAGAAGCTACTAATAGAATTGCTCAGAGAGTAGACTTGGCCCCATATTGTTTAATGGTTTTGCAAGTGACCTTGATACACAAAGGGAGTGTGCTGCCAATATCTGCTCATAGCATAAAGGAGAAAGGTCCCACTTCTCTAGGGAAGGCTTGCAAAGTCAAGAACAGGAGGAGCAAAGTGACTGGAGACACAAAACCAGGATGAAATTCAAAGCTACTCAACACGAGATCATATATTCATGGAGTAATAGTGAGAACAGCTACCATAGGCTGAGAGCTCATTAACTGGAGATGACTGAGGAGGAGAAGAAGCAGGGAGCATTAGTTAATTATAGGATGACTTAAGCTACCAAGTGATAGAACTATGAAAAAAGCAAATGTGATCCTAGGATATGTCAGTCAAGGTATTTCCAGAGGAGACAGGTGATCGTTGTCATGGCATAAAGCAGTGGTGCAACACGGAATGGTAATAACATACAAATGGCCGTACTAGTTCAGACTAGTAAGGGTGCTCCTGGCCCATCACCCTTTCTTCAACAGTGGCCAGAATAAGAACAGGAAGAATAAGAAAAGGGCAAGCATGTGTAAGACTTCCCTCTGATACTCTCACAGCCTCAAAACTTTTTCAGCTCAGGGGATTTCCTTCACCAGTTGTGGTTTGACTACTAAGCAACGCACAATGGATTTTTCTTCCAAATGATTCTCAATCTACCTTGAGCCAGTATAAATTCCTTGAATCCACTGTGTCCTTCAGCAAGCACTTCCTCACATTTACTGCTTATCACATGAAGAATCACCTTCTTTTTTTGTTTGGAACCTAGTTTCCCGTAATTTCATCATGTGCCCCCTAATTCTTGTGCAGGATGGAACAAGGAACAACCAAGCTACACTGACCTTTTCCCAAATTTTGCAGACCTCTATCATATCTTCCCAAGTAACCTCTCCTTCAGGCTGAACAGGCACCTTGCATTCAGTCTGTCAATATCCATCATTGTGCTGCCCTGCTCTCAGTTTCAATACACCCTTTCTAAGCTAAGGAGAGCAGGGCTGCAGTAAACACTCAGGGCATGATCAAGTCACAGGTTTAAACAGTGGCATAAAAGATGTTGTGTTCTCTAATCCTCTCCTAATAGTTCCTACATTTGATGTCGATGGGGATTTTTTTCTCTTTCTGATGGGTAGAAAAGTGATGTTTGCATGTCTAATTCAGTCATCCATGCCCAACAAACGTGAGCTTCAAGGTGAAGAGATACTGAAGTACAAAATCAGGCTAAGAGAATGAGAGACATGAAGAGCCCATCATACAAGTGGAGTTTAAAAGAAAAGTTATGATTCCTATCCATGTTTGTGAAAGCACCAGGCAAGGAGCAGAGTTCTTGAGAATAAAAGGCAGTGTTAGGACAAAAAAATTGGGTTTGGACGTAAATCAGGCTTGGACATATTCAGACTGCTGATTAGAAGAAAGCTGGAGACTGACTCTGGAATAGCCTCTCAACAGAAAGAAGGTAAAAAATTAAATTAGTTCCAAGACATGTCTCAGTCAGTTTGTGAAAAGTGGGTTGCCTGCAGTACTGGTTGATTCATAACGGAGAAAGGCCCCACCTAGGTATGCATTTAATAACACATGAGGTGCTTCACACCAGTTTCCTCTGTGGTTACATTTAGGCCTTCACAGAGGCACTGCTGATCCCTTTCTTTTTAGGATGGAGTATGTTTCTTTGCACACAGACATCCAGAGACCTACTGAAAGCATCCACAATGTGAAGGCAGAAGACATGCTGTAAAGCTTACTGCTGGTTAGGGTTACAAGCCATTATTAGATGAAGAATTATCTTGGGCAGGTACATGGGAGTAGGAAACCTACATTAATCCTTCTGTCTCAGAGCAAAGTGATGGGAGGAGCTGGTTACATAATCCCTAACCATTTAAATAATTCAATACTTATTAAATACTCAAAACATTTAAGCAATTATTTACGGACTGAATAATCCCCTCATTTATTGTTCCTTGTGTAGACTGTCTCAGAGTAACCATTACAGCAAACACCTGAGCTTATACCAGGTCAGATAACAGGAGTGTGGAACTAGGCACGGGATGGACAAAGAAACAGTTTTTGTTTGGGATAAGGGGCTTTTTGGTAGGTTTGGGTTTTTTTAATCATCCTTAGCATTTATAAAACCTCAGACCACCACCACATGAAAGGGGAGGATGGGGGGGTGGGAAAGAGCCTACAGAAGTCTTCAGGTTCACTGTTTTCTGTATCAGTTGATACAGGATCAAAACACTAGAGGATACATGTTGGCAATTTAACTAGACACAGGTATTAATGTATACACTGGCATAACGCAGGTACATTTCGGAGAAGTGTAAGGTGACTAAGATATTTCTTTTCTCTTGGGAGGTCAATAAACTGGGAGGAGACATTTCTGCATGCTCAAAGAGATCCCGTCTTACAGAAAGGAATGGTAAAAGTCTTTCTTACTAAATTGCCAATGGAGATGACAACTCTTATTCAAAAGAGTGAGACCAGCCCTGTAAAACTCTCTTGTCACAGTTTGAAAAAGGGGGGCTGTTTCCCACCGAAAGGAATGCAACGAAATAGTGTTTCAGCTGGCAAAACCAGCCAAAGCTCACACAGAAAACTTTTGATGCTTGTTAACGGCTTATCAGCACGTTAACGAGCTCATTAAGGCTTTAGTTGGGCAAAGGAAATGATAACACACAGACTACATATATGAGAGATAGAAACAGAAAAGTTTAATAGTGCAGACACCCTCGAAGTAAAATCATTTTCGAAGTTAAACCGGACTGGAAAAGGGATTGAAAGAGATAAAGGGAGAATAGATAAAAGTGTACAGTTACGCAGTGTACAGTTCTCCTGGTCGGACCGATCCCTGCCGCTTACAAACTCTGCCCCACAATGGCTCACCACACCGGGGGCGGGGGGGAAGGAAAAGTCCTGTCCGTAGTCCGTTCACCTGACGAAAATGCTCTTGATAAGGAACTTTCTCCTGAAGCAAACCTTTTATGCAAATAAAACATAGTCCTTCTTTCCTCCGGAGCAGCTGCAGAGAACTCTTCTTTGCCAAGGAAAGTTCTTCCCAGACTCCCCCCACACACACATCTGCGCCGCGGGCCGGCCTGGTCACGTCTTAAGGGAATATCTTCAAATTCCACTGCGCGTTGGTGCCTACTTCATCCGCACAGAGATAAGGGGTACCGCTGGGTCAATCCGTCGAGGCAAGACAGTTTACAGACCACCCCCGCCGGGAATCGGCAGAAACAGAGAAGGTTCTACCCATTCTGCAGAAGGGGTCTTTTACTGCTTCAGGGAAATAGCAGGTCATGGACATGTCTTTCTCTCCTTGATAAAGGTTTCCAGCCCCAGAGCGTAAGATTCAGGAGTCCTGCGCGGCATATCTGAGAGAGGCGCAGCATGGACAAGATAGAGAGGAGGGCAGATAGAGCAGAGGGGGAAAGCAAGATGTCATCGGATCTCCCAACATGCCCCCTTTTATGAGCTCATTCCGGAGAGGTGTGTTCTCCTTCCTGGAAGCCTGGGAGAACCACCGCTCTCTGGGAAGAAGAAAGCCAGACAACATGAGAGCATCTGGTTCCTCCATGTTGAACCCGGGACATCTCTTTAACACAGCTATCAAACAGCTGTCAGGCATTCCAATGTCACTGACAACCTCAGAAGATTCAGTCTAGCGACATCATGTATAATACTGTCATCCAGCCAAAATTCAGTGTCCAGAGGGTCAAAGATTTAGAGCTAACAACAGGCAGATCTTGTTAAAGAATCTTAAAACATGTTAATATGAAATATGAAAGAATAATGTATGTTTTCTATAAGGTGCGTGGAAAAAAATGCACGTAAAGATTGTTTAAAATTATTTATTTGATTAGTTGGTATATATACACATATGTATATGTGTATATGAACGTATAAATACATTCTTTTCTCAACAAAAATACATTTTGCCCATCACAGAAACACACGAATATGAGTTTGATAGCCACTCTTCGTATTTTTCTTTCAGAAGTAGAGGAGGGATGGATCACAATGGCAGCTGTAGAGTTTCAGCTGTAGAGGTCCAGCTTCACACCACCCAGCTATAGACACCTCACAAAGAAGCCCCAGCTCCCACATGAATGAAGAGAGCAATGCAGCCTCCCTAAAACACAACCCCACTAAATTAAAATTCTTGAAATCTTGTTTACAGAAAGAAAAAGAACAAAAACCCCCTCATGGTTTCTGTTCTATTCCCGTTGGGGCTGTGTCATCTCATCATCAAGAATAACAATAAAACCAATTCATTATGTTCCATTGAAGGCAGCCTCAGGAGACAGATCAAAGAACAAAAGGAAATGAAAGCTGACCGACTTTATCACCTTTGGAGTCAGTCCCAAAGATCTCAAATTAATTTAGATTGGTGGGACAGTCCATAAAAGCTGGCACGTCCTTTACCAGTGCAGAGCCTCTCTATAAACCAGTGTAGTGCTGTTGTCTCCAGGGTTTTTCAATAAGCCAAACATGTTTGCAAGTGCTAAGTACTTCTTCCTTTGGCCATTTCAAGTTTATGTTTGGAGGCAGGGGAAAACTTTCACGTTTTCCTCTTGAATTCTGCAGGGAGACATCTCTCTCTCCTGAAAGACCCAGTAGCGACATGTCTGCATGCAAAGTCTTCCCCTGTGGGAGGCTGCCGGCTGTCTGCCCTTGCTGCTCTGGGCACCAGCCCTCACCAGCCAGCCGTCCCGGGACAGCATCCTGAGCAGCAACGGTGCCTACAGGGATCAGGGGCTGCCTGCAGAGAATCTTTCTCTCTGCTCAAGAAACCAAAGCAATTCTCTGAAGCTGTGAGTCACAGGGAGTTTGGCAGGGTTGCTGCAGCACAGAAAGTCTCCAGGAAGGATCTGCAATCTGAGGGGACGGCTCACATGGGGAGCAGGGATCCCCCTGCCACCAGCTACAGCTGGCAGCACAAAACCTGACCCCAGCCTCCCTTCCCTCATCCACACTGGAGCTGCAACAGCTCCCAGAGCTCCTTCATTCTGCTGTTTATTTTTGCCCCTTTCCCAGGAATTTGATTTCAGAGTGTCCTCTGAGCACTAGTTTCCCCTCCGGTCTTTCCTCGCAATGCCTTATTGTGTTTTGTTTTCAAACCAGATCACCATTTCCTTTTCAGCCATTATTTTGATACCCTGGCCCAGGACTCTCAGACACAAAACTGGCTCTGTGCAACTGCCCTCCCTTATCCCAGGGCAAATTTCATGGCACCTGGGGTAGCACATGCCAGAGAGACGAGATCCCGACAGACATATTTCCCTTCCCTCATCTCCTTGGCAAGTGGCTGCCTCCTGGAAACACCCAGTTAGTCAGTAGATCCCACTAGCCCTAGTGATTCAAAGCTGTGTCATCTGCAGCTGCAGACGGGCACTGCCTTTTTCCCCTCCACTGTGTGCAGTTCTCCAAATGGCATGAAGGTATTAAACATCTCCAGCCTGATTTCTTAGCAGCCAGCATCGCGGAGCCTGAGTCTACAAGGCTGGGGAATCTCCCTGAAAATGAGACATGTTTGATACCTTAACACCTTCTGTACAAGCCATTGGATGATTGGAAATGTGTGTTTCAGAGAGGTGACAAGCTTTAAAGAGGCTTCCAGGTAGTCAGGCATTCCTTACTGCGCGACTGAGCCCCACCACCGAAACCAGGGCCCTATGAAAGGACTCTCTTTTCAGCTGCTCACTGAATAGCCAATAAAAATTGAATTCCCTCATTCAGCCCCAGTTCTACATTCAGTAGAAGGTAAAACCTCATGAAAAAAAATTATATTTTATGGAACAGTTCCTGATCTTCCAACTTAATTTACCACCTGAGGACTCCCACAAGGAGACCCACAGGGACCATAAAAAGTTTGCAGATCCTACTGCATCAGCCAATTTTGAAGGCTCACCCCTGAAAGAAAGCTGCTGTGAAGAACTAAGAAAAGATGCATTTATTGCCATCAAAAATCTGTACTCTTGGCAAGCAGTTTGAAAACTAGCGCTTTCTTTCGCTAGACCCCTCACCATGGTGCCTTGCTGGAGGGCAGCTAATATTTGTGCAGGGTCGTCTTGCCTGCTATTCACAAAGCATGGTGGAAATACATTTGAATAAACCTAGGCATGAGCTGTGTGCTCCAAAAAAGAAACTGTTCCCCGTCCATCTCCTGATCCACAGGTATTCAAATTTGCAGGCAAATAAAATATAAAATAAAATAAAAAGTTGAGGTGCTTTTTAACCACCTGACAGCTGTTCCTCCGTTGGATGCTAGGAGTCATTTGTCTTGGTGTAGCTCTTGATGGATAGATCCACATGATCAAAACGACTTTCAAAAGTAAAGTGTAGTAAGGCTGCTGGCAAGCTCAGAGGACAGAAGGGAAGAGAGACAGAAGGACTTTTCAACTGTTTTTCCTGGTGGTCAGTTCAGCTGAGTGTTCAAGTACAGCAATAGTCTAAGGAAGAGCTGCTGTCACTGGTGCATGCCAGCCTCATCTGTAAATAAATAAAAGGCATAATTTTCCCCTACTATGAATCTGGCATCTTTCACCGACTCTAAATTGATTTAAAACCTTCCAAAGGAAAAGCCTCAATGTTTAATTTCTCTCGCTAGCCTTAGGTTCTTGGCCCTATTTTATTTTCCATAATATCCAGTTTATTTCTTTTGACACTTGTTAGCCTTCAATAAATGCTATTGTAATTAGATCATGACACTCTACAACTACCTCCAAACTTAAATAACCCCTTTCCCTTAAGACAGTTTATCTATAATTTTGTAAGATTTTGAACAATATTATCTTGAAGTACACAGTGTTCAGAGCCCCTGTGTTCAGGGTGGAAGGAAAATAAACTCATAGAAAATAAAAAAGCAATTCTCACTTCTGCCCAAAAACTCAAATTAAATGCTTTTGATCCTCCAGAAAAACTTACTTGATTTTATTTATTTTCCCATTCTTCTCTGCTTCCTTTGCTCCAACTGAAATACTGTGTGAAAAAAACATCTTTTACTGTATTTTCGGCTCAGTCAGAACTGAAAATTAAAAAGAAAGCAGTGTTCATTCACCTCAGGGAAATTGTCTGATTAAGGGCAGTTTCATAATATATTATCTGAAGTACGGATCTGCCCACTTCAAACTGTTGTGATGCCACAGACTCATCAAGGATCACTCGCTGCTACGAACAAATTCACTGCTCCCCAAATTCCTTTGATTTCACCCTCACATAGCTCACCATCAAATAGTTCTCTCCTCTATTTTTTCCAGAGTGGCTATGGCCTAAAAACGGAAGTCTTCACTTTCTTTTTCCAAATCAATTAATCTGCTGAGGAAATCTTTCCAAAAGCAAGCAAACTAAATAGCAGCTGGCATTTAAAGACGAAAGGTTCATGTTCAACCTCTGTTCATCCCCAAGCACACATGACTGTTTGGGAGTTTGGTTGGTACCTGTCTCTAACTGCTGGCTGCCAGCTTTGAGGGCATCTTTCCACACCAGCTCCCAGGAGTGCATCCATACATTTCACCCTGAGACAGGTCCTAGCCTTGGCTTGGCAAAGCTGCATGACCAGTCACATAAACAGACCTTCGAGGAGCTGAATACAGGAGAAATTAATGCAAGGGAAGAAATATCTGAGCAGCTTTCACGCAAGGTCACAAGAAGTGCCAGGAAAAAAAAAAAGGCAAGAAAAAAATTGGAACCAACTCCAATAATGTTTCCACTACTTTTACATGCTATTGGCAACAAATTTCTGCAAACCATTGCCCCCTCCAAACCAGAGAACAATGTTATGGATAGGGTTATACAGAGGTCCCAAGGCAGCAAGACAAGTAACCAAGACCCAGAGGTGGTTCCGTTTACCGCAGACGTGTTACAGGGTCCAACCACAGTATCTCACAGACTATCTGACCTACTTGATCCTGCTGCTACATAACAGCCTACAGTGCTGGACAGGACTCAGATGTTATGTTCGTGTTTTGGGTATGTATTTTCTATCTGACCTGCATAAACTGCCCTCTGAACCACAGCGTGTAGGGTAGGCTTGATTTTCGTGAAGTTCCAGACTTTACACTCAGGCTCCCAGCTCTCCCATCCCCATATCTCAACAACCTCACCTCATAACAAGGCATCTAGAAATCAGAGTTGCTGGAGTCTAAAAGGACACCAAGAACGCTTCTTAACATGCTAAGGAGAGACGAGACCTTTCTTTACCTTGGTGCATTCAACTTTGAAAAGCCAAATCCAAACTCCTGAGACTTTTAAAACTGCAGCGAGTTTAAGGCACTTAGCTTCAGAGCAAACGGCACAGAAATCTGTTGATTTGGTGATTTGTTTCATGTTGATTGGTAGCTTTCAAAGCTGATAAATATAACTCTCCTTTTTGGCACATTTTACAGGTGAAAAGGAGCTTTCTTGGTCCTGCCTGTGAAATTGTCCTTCCCTGTTCAAAGCAGGCTGCCTTTAAAAGCCAGTCACTGGAGTTCATTGGCCAAACCATGAGCTGTTCCTCTGAAATCGCTTCTTCTCACCCTGATCTCTGTATTCTCTCTGTTCAACACGTGTCTTTTGAACAGCAGCCCTGCAACAAAGAGGTAATGAAAGCCCAGGAGGACTCACGTGATCACCTTGAGCTCACCTAATCTCCCCACAGCCAAATACCTACAGTGTCCCAGTGCTCCATATAGTGATCCCCAGTGGTTCTTATGCAACTGCATGAAGAGCAATCAAGTCCATGTCTCATTATCAGGCACACTACCAAGTGTTCATGTACTGCTTTCTTAAACCCATGGGAAATGTTGTTTCAGCCTGCACCTAACGTAAAACTTGTTAGGATATAAAAAAATCCATTAAATAAAATCGTCGAGCACATTATCTAAACATTATGAAAAACAGGCAGTTCTCTTCCGGGCAATTTTGGAGACGTTTTTTCTGAGATTTGGGCTGCCCTGGGGCCAGCTGGCTTCAGAAATGAAGGATCCTTAGGATAAAGCTGTCTCTGAAATCCACAGGCATTTTACATCATGGGCCAAAAGGAGTGGCCATTACAAGGCTCTTCTCAAGGTCTCCCCCTTTAAACCTCCTTTGTCTTAGTCCAGTCTAGCATCTGGGAGCAGACATGTGATAATAGTATTAATCCTATTCTCTGTTGAGCAGATTTGTTTCCTTCCTCTGTTGAGATCCAGCACGATTCCCAGCATCAATGCACCACTAGTAGGAAAAGTTGCGAATGAGCAGTAGTACCAGAGGCTTCATCTCTTCTTGCCTTATAGAGCACTGGGGTACTCCTCAAAACGTGGTCCCACACCTATCAGTTTGAGTACCCATCAGAGGGAATCCTAGTTCCTCTCTTACTTTTTCTTTTCTGGAAAACCAGTAAATGCTGGGAGGAACCTCATCCAGCCTTAACTTGCCCAGTATAAAAGTTGGCAACAGTTTTGGATGTTCTATGAGCGGGTCAGAGAGACTAAATGGGTACCTTGTACAATTCAACTAAAGTGCAATTCACAGTTTAAAAACGTGTGGAAACAATAGAAGTTAAAAGTTCCCGGACATAAAACCGGCCTCTTTCTTCTACTGTCAGAGGAGTTAAAGAGGATGCTCTCTCCACTTCAGGATGCTAATACACCCAGTATGCTCCAGTGCCAAAATGTTCCTTCAGTTCCCGCAAGTACAAGATGGAAAGAATTTCATGAGACATTATCAGAAAGAATTCACAGTGAGATAAACACTTACTTCTTCCATTTGTTTTAATTCAGACTTCACTTGTCGCTAATAATGATGACAGAGGATGTGATAAATGTCCGCTCAACATTTGTAAGAACAATATGCTTTACCCAAACATGAGAACACACAGGAAAAAAAGGCTAATCATAAACTAATTATTTCACTAATCATTACTGCTCTGAGTCACTGTTTCTATGAATTGCCTCACTTTTTTTCCTTCAGGAGTGAAGCAAAGGAATATTTCAACCTTGTTTTGGTCCTTACCTTGCATCTCTTTTTCATGTTCTTTTGTATTTTATTTCTTATTGTCAGAGTATGTTGATGTTCCAAAACCGATGTTTGAATTTTCTAGTCTTCATAAATCTATTTAATGACTAAGAGCAGATAAAACACCAAAATGCTAAACCTGACTGCGTTTTCATTCACATAAAATGTAGCTCCTGGGAAGTTACATTTTTTTCATGGAGTTGGATGGAGCTTGAGTAACAGTTTAGACCTGTGCGTTACCCTTCTTACCTGTGCTGCCACCTTTCTAGGGGGTGGAGAATCTCTTTTGCCCTGGAGACAAGATCTGTTCTTATTTTAGACCTCTGCTTTGCTTTTGTACCTCAGCAACGGGTGAAACATCTTAAGCAGAGCACCTTCCTACCATTCCTGAGTGAAAATCAAATATGATACCTTCAAAGTCTTGACTCCTGTCAGGAGAATGATAGTCACACCAACAGCTCTGTAGAGAAGGCACCACATGTAGGAGAGAACAGTGGTGATGAAAAGGACACAGGCTCTGTTGAAAGATTACAACTGTTGAACCAAATACTTTTAGAAAAGTCAATGTTTCACTGAGCCAAACATTTCCTTTATAAACTGTTGAGGTGCTTTCATCGACAAGAATGTGTAGAACAGCAGAACTGAACAAACACTTTGGGGTGTTGTAATTACCAAGAGAGTTTCAGAGACACAGAATACCTGCGCTTCTTCTGGGTACATTCCATAGAGGTATGTGGACTCTCAAACCCACTTCCATACTGTCCAGAAATTGGATCGTATATCATGCTGGTCACCTTCAGGTTTTTGTGCTGGCAAACAGGATTTCTGCATGTCTTTCTTAGGATTTCATCTTTAAAGACAAATTCTAGATCCTGCAACTAACTGTGTAACTCCTCTCTCTCACCTTCTCTCGGCTTCCTAAAAAGTGGAGGATTCTCAGTGCTTTACAGGAGGATCTCAGCAACCTGCCAGATTTAGCCGTTGATAGAAACATACTGTTTTTTAAGTAGGAAACTCAGGTCTGTCATTTACTTTACATTCAAGAGATGTGAGAAGTTCTGGATATGGCACGATCTCTGGGAAAAAAACCACATCGACCACCAACAAATGAGCCGGGACAAAATCAACAGACTGCTCTTTAGAAGCTGCACAATCTGACAGTTACATAGCAATTTGGAGTTATTGTCAACAACCTTATCTCCTTGGAGACTGGCTGACGCTGCAGAGAAATATTAGATGGGAAATTAAGGTTAACAAAGGGTTTCCTACTGTTGTTCCTAGTAATATAAGCACTTTACACATCAGTTCTAATTCTATTGAACTGAGAAAAAGGAAAGGGGAGAAGAGAGTTTGAACAGGGGCCCTCATTCTGCAGCTAGCAGAAAGCCCCATTAAAATTACAGGTACCCCATCCTCCATAGATGGTTCCCACCAGCAAACCACTGATGCAGCCTTACCTTACCTTGGCTGGCTTGTTCAGAGGCAATCTTTTGATTGTAATTGCTTTAAAAGTTCCATGATTTTGCCCTTAACCCAAGTTCAATAGCTGTTTTTTAGCAAGGTCTTGTTTCTGTTGAGGCAGAAATATGACATGGTAATGCCCTCAAAGGCTGGCAAATTGTTTATGCAAAAATTGTCTCAGGCCTGATGCTGAGAGGCAATGGGCAAGCCTGACAAGCGGTGTCACTGATGCAATGCTTGCTCAGCACTGCACACCACCACGTCTGCCAAAGGTTTCAGCTGAACATGAATTCGAATCTCCTGACAACAACTATGTTGTGTTCTGCTTTCCAGAAAGGCTCTGACATGAATCGAGTGAAAGACAAAAATCCCCATTTCTCTTACACGGATGTATCAGCAGAAATGAAAATATTTCAAGAGGTCTCAGAATTCATTTCCAGTTAGAGCCTGTCTGTTCAGCTGTTTTCCCAAAGTACTGCAATATTGCTATCCTGCACTGAGAAACCTTCAGGTGTTCAGGGATCATACTGCCAAATCCACATTAGTACAAGTGGTTATGGTTCGCCATGTCCTCACATGCTTGAAAAAAAAAGATGGCTGTTTTGAAGTAGAAGTAGCACTACATGCCTGCTTACTGGATCTTTCATCAGGATCCTGAGAAGGAGCTAATATTTCCCGGGTCAGGCTCCTATCTGAAAAGGCTCTCACCCTTCTCATTCACGTGGGGAAGAAGACATCCAATCTTGGACACCAAATATATCTATTGCACTGGGGCCAAATGACTCCCAAACATCAAGTTTTAAGTTCTGCTCTGACTCAAAGACTCGTGGCCATCCGCTCTTTGCTGCTTCCAGCTCTGCACTGTGGGGACAAACAGTTTTGCAGAAACTCAGGAGGGAGGAAAATAAAAAGGTATTTGCTTATCTATGGTTAGAAAACAGACTTGAACTGTGCAATATCTGCTATCACCATGTATGTAGCCACTGCTGCCATGTACTTTCCTGATCCTTTTTATTGCACTAGCCTCTCACTTCATCTTGCTTTGAGATTGAAATTTGGAGATGGACCCATCTACCTGTACAGTACAGTATGTGTTGGGTAGAGAATCACACACCATGAGCTTTCAGATAACATAATTATCATATAGAATTCAAGACTGAGGAAGTCTGAAATTCTGTAAAACCTTTCTTCCTTTTGAACACTATAAGCCCGGTTTAAAAGAACTGTGACTGAGTAGAAATGATGCAGACTGCATAGCACAGAAATGACCTCCCAGTACCAAGAGAGCTGATTAAATTCAGGAATTCTGGATTTGAAGGGAAGGGTGAATATACTGGCCAACATTTCCTCCAAACACCTCCAAAATGCTTCTGTCCCTGTATACCTTCTTTCTCCCTGGTTCAAGTTACATCATGCTCATCTACCCAGTTCGTGTCACTGCATCCCAATGGTCCTAGCCTATGTTCTAGACAATCTCACTACTTTTGCTGTTTCCAGTTTTCCTTGTTCAGTCACTCCCAACCGCCCAGCCTCCCTTTTCTTCAACCGCATATCTGACTTCAGCTGCCTTCCCACCCACATCTGTCTTTGCTAGTTCCCTCGCCCATGTAAACTGAATTTCCCCTCATTCAATCTCCTGACGCAGTTTCTCTCCCTTCTTGTCACTTTTACCTGCTGAGGTCCTTATTTCACACACACACACCGCCCCCCCCCACCACACACACACACACCCGTACTTGGATAAGACAGCCTTCTCCTCCATACTGCTGGAGTACCAGGAAAAGATCATGAACAGGAGAGCTGATCTTCATCCTGTTCTCAATTCCAGCAGCTGCTCCCAGCTCAGCCCCCAGCAGTTCAAGACAGCCACAGGAGATGTTTTCCAACCTCCCGTAGTCTCAGATGCTCTGCAACAACGGAGCATGCACAAGAGGACATTGCCAGGGCTAGAAATGGCTAGTGAAGAAGTTATCTTCAGATTTGAACTCTAAAAAGATCTGCAAGTTTCTACCTCAAATTTGTGCAAAGCACACATTTCACATGGCTTATAACTTGATCGAGCCTGGAGAGATTTTTTCGCAGGGGTGGAAAAGAGCCATCTTTGATAGAATAGCAACCATTTCCTGATGTATTTTGAACCTCGGCTACAAAGCAGAAGGAAACATGAAAATGAAAGCATTTAGGAAAAAAATAATACTAAAGTGATTTTTTTTTTTAATTTTTGACTTTTGTCTTGAACTCTCCTTTGGCGGGGGGGAAAAAACAGAATACTGAGCTGCCAGGTATCACATTATTTTAATGATAATAATCAGGTCTTTAAAGAATATCAATGAATCAGCCATTTCTAAGCTCTTTATGTTCATTATTGCTACAGCTTCTTTTTTTTCCTTTTTTTTTCCATCTGCCACTCTTCTCCAGCTCCACCCATCCCAGCCTGAGTACCTGGAGGAAAGACCAGTCACAGCCTGGGGGTTATGATTGTTTCTAGGACAGAAGATTTCACTACAGCTGGCAGCTTAACGTTGCACCATGTAGTACAATAACATAGTAATAGTTTCGAGCAACTGTGTAATGCTCTATTCTTTCTGAATCCGTCAAGAGTTTCATTATCTAAATCCGTGTGAGAACACAGGAAGCTGTGTTTCCCCAACTCCTGAAATATCTGCCTCAGGAAGGAAGGTATATTGTCTTTTTGATGCCTCTGTTTTGCTTGTGTAGTGGTTCTGTTTTGCAACAGCACTACAAAAGCAAACCAATTCAAATCTCCTATGGAAATGCCATGTTTGCTAGACACGGTTTGCATTCTTTTAACTCAAGGGTGACTGGATCTTGATCGTATCTTTAACATTATCCAAACCTCTATGATCTGGGGAGCTCCAAAGTGCAACCTGTTTGAAACTGCAGTGGGAAATGAATAATATGAAAATCATTCCCTGCATTTCAATCACCCCATATTTTTGTTTTGAGAAAGGGAAATAAACTTCCTGAAAGTCTTTCACTAAGGCCAGGACAAAAAAAGAAAACCCACTCTAATCTTTCCTTTTAGAGTGTGAAAAATAATATCTGCAGCAAGGGATGATTTTTATGACCTCTGAAGGCAAGAAGGCAGAGCTGAAATAATAATGATTACCCAGATTTCAATCTTTCTCTTTCTTTGCCTACACAAATCCTACTCCAGGCACCAGGAATTTGATCTGACTAATAAAAACTAAAGATACAGAGATTCAGCAGTTAGGAAAGTAATACTAAGGAAGAGCAAGTCGCCGACACGATAAATCTCAAGCCACAAGTGTAAATCATCAAAATACCCCTATGAAGTTTAACTTCTTGGAATTAAAAGGAGGATAGTTTTATAATGCTTCAGAATACTTTCTGAAAATTATGCTCTTCTTTCTACTCTCTCTTTTTCTCCCCTACCAAGAGAAGACACTGTTCAGAGAAGCATTTACACATGCACGTACAGTGAGCAGCACAGGCTCAAGTCCCACTGATATCAGCTGGGAAGTGACTTTCCATTTGCACCAATCTACACCACCCTTTCGACTGCTTCTCTTGCAGAGTCCCATCCTCACTGACCTGCAGGAACCTCTCTCTAATACGCCCGTGTCCAGTCCCTGGGCCCTGACCCATCATGCCTGTGCTTCGGTTTAGCTGCAGGAATAGACCCACTGGTTCACAGGCTTGCTGCTGGCTGCAGTAGGCTTTGGGTTAGACTTGGGAAAATTGCTACTATAAATCACCACAATTGCCGGCAGAGACAAGCAAGTTTTGAGAGAGTTGTCAGAAAAGGCTGGCAAGGCCCCCTCCAGGCATTGCGTCAGTCACTAGGGGAATAGCAAGAGAGAAAGAGAAGTGCTCAAGGAGCAGGGCAGAGCAGGTAACTGAGTCTACCAAGGACACATCCTCCATAACTCTTCTCCAAAGAGGGATGTGATCAGAAAAAAAGTCAATAGTCAGGATCAATCTTTATACAAGGAAAAGGAGCACTGGGGGTCCTGAGCCATGCTGCATCCTACCATGTTGATAGTTGTTTATTCCTGTAGCGAGAACACAAGGCAGCTGTAAGCAATAGCTCAGACTTGTACTTCAGCTCACTGGTAATTCAGGAAATTTTATCCTCACCACAGCTACTGTGCTCATCTTTATTAGCCTGGAGAGCTGGCATGTTCTAGCAAGGCTAGTGGCAAAGGATAATACTTGAAAATGGTGACAAAGGTGGTTTTCTTCTTGAACTCATAAATGAATGTTTTTAAAATGGCAAGACGTTCCTTAAGTTTACAGGTTATCTTCACCCTCTACTACTCATTAGACTGGATAAACATTTCACAGCAACAAAATAATGCCCAGAAGTAGCCCCAGTGGGCTCTAATAGTCCATACCACTTGTTAGTCTCTCTCAGCTTATAAAGACAACCTGATTCTTTTTGTTAAATTTAAAATATTCGTCTTTAGACACAGTCAACACAGGCCTACTGGTATAAAATAGAAAAAAATGTCTGGAAGGTTTAACATAGTGCTTTCAGGCCATGTATATTATCAGCAGAGAAATCTTCCCCACAATAATTTATGGTAAGAAATGAAGAACAAAAAAAAACCCCTCTTAAAAGGCTGCTGAATAAAGTAGATAGAACGCTTGTTCAAGACTCCTTAATGTGTTTTTTATATTCTCCCATGGATACACTTGTACTTTATAATTCAGTTTCTCCACTGTCCAATTATCTACAGACAATTTAATCTTGGGTGGATTATAATAGGTTCTGCTTCAGTTCAGCCAAGACAGGAACATAGATTGTTGGTACAAGGCCAGCAGCAAAGGAGTGGCAGATTGCTGAAGTCTTTTCAGGGTCACTTCTCATTCTGAGCTTCCTACAGTGTGTACAAGCATATTGTAATCTTAGATTTTATGTTCAGCACATACCCAGGTCTGAGACAGACGTTTTTGCTTCCCTGCTTATTTCAAACATCTTTGAGATAAGAACAATTACCAGCTCACCTCTTGTGCAGGGTCCGGAAACAGCCTAACTTCCCACTCTCCATCCTCCTAACCTTGTTGTTTCTCTCATTTTTTCAAGACCAGCAGCTAAAGAAAATGCTCTCTACTGAACAACTTATCTGATGTACAATCAAGCGTTAAGAGCTTGGTTTTGATTGGTTTATTTCAACCTTTTCACTTACGAGGACCGGAACTTGGGGTAAAATTCTCTTTAAGTGCTTTTTAAATGACAAGTCTACACTCCACAGTTCAACAGGTGTGATACTGCATGTGCCTGGGAATATACTGAAAAAGGATAAAGGTATCGAGAGCTCAATTATTACAGTGCATTAATACCACAGATCTGAACTCCTCTGTAATTCTCATATGCCACTTCCTACAATATTTTAAAGTCCCTATTGTGTTGCATGGAACAGAGTCTGGTACTTTTCTCCTCTTTAAAATACACTTGACATTTATAATACCATCAAAAGCTTTGAGGTTTTCTGACAAAAGCTCTCAAAGCCTTGCTTCCTGTTCTGATATACAGGCAGATGTAAAATTCACAGCAGAGCAGCACGTGCACCAGCAAATCCTCAGTTTCTAGAGGGTTTGTGTTGTTTAGAGGGTTTTTCCACTTTTCCTCTCTCAACTTGCACCATTAGCTGCCACTCTGTTTGAAAATAAGCATCAAGGTGGTCTTAAGCCTCTCTTCGAGTTGAAGGTGGCTTTCAAAGTTTTAGCTGCCAGACACCAACATGCTCTTCAAAGCAGATTCTTGGAGACCCTGAATGACCCTTTCCATCACCTCATTTGCTTTTTCCATCATCTCTCCATCAGAGCTAAATCCTGCTGCTTTGGGATGTCAATGTGTCAATCAACATTGTACACCATGATCTAGAAATGATCCAGGTGTGCAGCAAGTTCTTGTCCCAAACCAGTAGGCTCTCCCTGTTAGCCCTGATCTTTCTGCTGAAC